>NC_138768.1:99807017-99899517 GCF_965119305.1 Pelophylax lessonae
TAAGGTTTATGACTGAAAGGATTATACTGGTTTTTACCGACTTTGACCCTACTTGTGTGATCACAGTAAAACTGAGGATTTTTTCATGTTTACTGGAATTCCCCTGTTAAATTCATGTCAGTTTTATGTAGGCCCTTTTTACCCAGGAAGCTGAAGGCGTCTTAGTTGTCACAATGCAGCAGCAAAGTAACACCACAAGAGGGAAATGTGGGTATAATGTTCTGACCAGATGCAGTTCTCAAAGTATATTTCCATTCCTGTGGAAGACAACTGGGCTTCTTCTGTACAGTAATTTGAAAACTGTAGTAGCCCACAGAAAACAACCAGACTTTACTTCACTATATTTGGGTCAATTAAGTATCAAGATCAAATAATTTGAGATTGATTTGCGTGGGTTACTGTATTTTTCTTGCCTCATGTAAAATGACAAATCTTTATATTTGTCATAAAATCTTCAACATCTGCTTTCTTAAAAATGTATATAAAGCTCCTTGTTTTAGTTGTGGATAGAATGAGGAAGCTTTAAAATCCCTGTCAGGTTTTTATTGTTGTCTGTGGCCATGATGGGGAGATCCACCCACCCTACTCTCTTTGTCTTGGTGACCATTGTCAACACATGGGAAATACAAAGTTGCAACAGAAGCTGGAAGAGAGATGAAATATTCCAATGGGGACTAGTCAGTGACAAGTGTCAAAGAGGGGATTTCTCTGATTTTGGAGATATTTACTTTTACTTTCTGTTGTGTCTCTGGGACAGAAAATGAAGGAAGGTCAATTGTTTGTGCCATGGGTATGCGGCGTGGTGTTGGTGTATGGCGCTACCGAATGGGAGGGGATGTGTGTATAACAAATGTTCACCAATATTTCAATAGGCTATTCAAATGTGGCTTAATACATAAAGCATAAAATCACCTTGTACATAAAACTTTACCTAGGTTTCCACATATATATCACTTGTTTAATATATTAGGTGCACTATGTTCCAACAAAAGAAAGTGCCAACTTGCTAAAATGCTTTTAAAGCGGAGTTCCACCTAAAAAAAAAAAAAAAAATGACATAAAAATACCCCCGGGACAGTCAGGGCTAGTACATTGCAATATGGATAGCCTCTGAACTGTCCCGGGTTGCACTTACCTGCAAGAAGAAATACTTACCGAAATGTATTGTCCAGCGCTGCCATCTCAGGTGTGGGCAGCTTGAAGCCAGCGCGATCCTCTTCTGCGTCCTCTTCCGTCCTCTTCGGTCCCATGATGCACTGCACCGGCCCCTCCGTCACTTCCGGGGCTGCAGCGTCATCCCTGCACAGCTTCTGGACATGCCCAGAAGCTGTTTAGCAAGGTATGACGGCGCCTTCACCGGAACTGACGTTGGGGCCGGTGCAGGCGCATTGATTCCTAGGAGCGATGACGTTCAGCTCCCAGGAATCATTGCAAGCCAGGAAGTGACGACGGGCCGTGGCCGCCGAGGGGAGGAAGAGGAAGTAAGGTGAGTATATTTTCTTCTAATCCAAGGTAAGTAAAAATTTTAAAAAAAATGCGATTATCCATTTCTTTTTAAGGTGACCTGGCACAAGAAGATGGACAGGAGTGTAATTTTAGGGTGGAACTCCACTTTAAGAGTCAAAACATACTGCGAATCATATTAACCAATGCTAAAAATGTAATCAGTATGCTGAGTGCCGTAAAAAATGCTATTTAATTTTTGAACTACAGGTGACAAGTTGAAAAGACGGACTAACGCTTCCGCATTCCACGGCCGAGATAGTGGATTACATTTTTAGCATTGGTTAATATGATTCTCAGCATTTTAGCACGTTGGCACTTTCTTTTTTTGGAGCACAGTGCACCTAATATACTGAACAAGTGATATAAATGTGGAAACCTAGGTATACAGTTGTATGTACAAGGTGATTTTATGATTTATGTATTAAGCCACATTCATATAGTCTATTGAAATATTGGTGAACATTCATTATACACACATCCCCTCCCAATTGGTAGCGCAATACACCAACACCACACCGCATACCCTGTATTTGTACCCCAAGGGTAGGTTGGTGGCAGCTTACACCTCCACAAAACATATAGGTTCTCCATAGCGCTGGTTACACCCAGCTTTTTGCATTGTTTGTGCCATGTATAGGCAAAATCTAGGCTAATGTTGGTCATACAATTAATTAAGCAGTACGGAATTGCATCCCAGATATTAAGATTACAAAATTATTTTTATGCTCAGAAAACATTTTAATTAAAAAGGAATGCTATTTCTTTGCAGAGAATGCAAATTCAACATAATTGGTCTATTCTTTGTCTCGTTGAATCATTATTTTTGAGCAAGGGTCACTCAAAATGTTTAAATCTACGATTGACTGACTATTTTATTTGTATGTGTATAGCTAGCATTACTCAAGCCAGAGTGCCAAGAAGCTTCAGCCAACTTTATCCAGTATGTCAACAAGTGTGCTGGACATGATCTACCTAATCAGGTACATAATGTTCCCGTTTCTCCTTTAATTCATTCATCCTTCCATTCAGTTACACTGAATTTTGTGAATGACTGATTTTTTTTTTCTGGAAGCTTTGCCTAATACCCCTCAAAAGAGAAAATCCAACCCACTCCAGTGAATCCAGCATTGCCCTTCTGTAATTTGTCACCACGCACTGCATCCTGCGCCGCCATCTTCTTTGCCTATGTCTTTGGAAGTAAGCTGTCACTTCTGAGTTTTTGCAGCTGGCCCTGGTGACACAGTGGGGCATGTACAATGTCCTTTGGATTGACTGAAGCCTCCAGGAATGCAGGATTTGAGTATTCCAGAAGGCTGAGGGTATGGGATTCGTGCCTAGGAAAGCAAGACAAAAGCATGGGCTGTGAACCACAAAAAAGGCGTTTATCAAGAAAACAAACAAATTTTATTTGTGAAGGAAGCAATATTCTTAAAAGAACAAAAAAAGGGTAAAAGTCTATTTAATGTGACATTCAGTATATTGCATCCACGATTTATTTCCCTGATCTCCATGTTTGTCATGAAAATTGCACAAATGTAAGAGCCCAAAATATAACTCATATGACTAAAGGCAACTATGATAGGATAGGGCACTTTCATAAAGATATACAGTAGTACATGGTCACAGTTTGGGAATACAATTTGGTTTGTGCATCAGAGTTCAGACATCATTTCTAGGTTCTTCTTTTCTTAAAAAAAAAAAAAAAGTTTGTGTCAGAGTTTAATCACAAATTGTGCATGGCTTCTTCACTGTCATCCCTTCCAGACTGTCTGAGTTAACTTCCTCCACTTAGCCAAACTCATACTCTTTTAGGTTACACATAATGTGACTCATGTCTTGTTTTAGTGATTGCAAAGGTTACATTCACAAGGCATATTCTAGAAACGACACAGTCTATTTTATATATAGGTATATATATATATATACACACACACACACATACACACACAGTATCTCACAAAAGTGAGTACACCCCTCACATTTTTGTAAATATTTTATCATATCTTTTCATGTGACAACACTGAAGAAATTACACTTTGCTACAATGTAAAGTAGTGAGTATACAGCTTGTACAACAGTGTAAATTTGTTGTACCCTCAAAAACACTCAACACACAGCCATTAATGTCTAAACCGCTGACAACATAAGTCAACACAACCCTAAGTGAAAATGTCCAAATTGAGCCCAAAGTGTAAATGTTTTTTGTGTCCACCATTATTTTCCAGCACTGCCTTAACCCTCTTGGGCATGGAGTTCACCAGAGCATCACAGGTTGCCACTGGAGTCCTCTTCTACTCCTCCATGAGGACATCACAGAGCTGGTGGATGTTAGAGACCTTGCGCTCCTCCACCTTCTGTTTGAGGTTGACACACAGATGCTCAATAGGGTTTAGGTCTGTATGCTTGGCCAGTCCATCGCCTTTAATCTCAGCTTCTTTAGCAAGGCAGTGGTCTTCTTGAAGATGTGTTTGGGGTCGTTATCATGTTGAAATACTTAATTGCGGCCCAGTCTGCAAAGGGAGGAGATCATGCTCTGCTTCAGCATGTTACAGTACAAGTTGGCATTCATGGTTCCCTCAAAAATCTGTAGCTCCCCATTGCCGGCAGCACTAATGCAGCCCCAGACCATGACACTGCCACCAACATGCTTAACTGGAGGCAAGACACACTTGTTTTTGTACTCCTCACCTGGTTCCCGCCACACACGCTTGACACCATCTGATCCAAAATAAGTTTATCTTGGTCTCATCAGACCACAGGACATGGTTCTAGTAATCCATGTCCTTAGTCTGCTTGTCTTCAGCAAACTGTTTGCGGGCTTTCTTGTGTACTTGAGGGACGACAGCCATGCAGACCAATTTGATGCAGTGTGCGGCGTATGTTCTGAGCACTGACAGTCTGACCACCCCACCCCTTCAACCTCTGCAACAATGCTGGCAGCACTCAATTTCTTTGGTCGACCATGGCGAGACCTGTTCTGAGTTGAACCTGTCCTGTTAAACCGCTGTATGGTATTGGCCACCATTCTGCAGCTCATTTTCAGGGTGTTGGCAATCTTCTTAAAGCCTAGGCCAGTATTGGCAAACTTTGGCACCCCAGATGTTTTGGAACTACATTTCTCATGATGCTCATGCACTCTGCAGTGTAGTTGAGCATCATGGGGAATGTAGTTTTAAGACATCTGGGGTGCCAAGGTTCGCCATCACTGGCCTAGGCCATCTTTATGTAGAGCAACAGTTCTTTTTTTCAGATCCTCAGAGAGTTCTTTGCCATGAGGTGCCATGTTGTACTTCCAGTGACCAGTATGAGAGAGTGACAGCCATGACACCAAATTTAACACACCTGCTCCCCATTCACACCTGAGACCTTGTAACACTAATGAGTCACATAACACCGAGGGAGGGGAAAATTGGACATTTTCACTTTGGGGTGTACTCACCTTTTTAGCTGTACACTCACTACTTTACATTGTAGCAAAGTGTTATTTCTTCAGTGTTGTCACATGAAAAGATATTATAAAATATTTACAAAAATGTGATGGGTGTACTCCCTTTTGTGAGATACTGTGTATGTATGTATGTATCTATCTATCTATATATATATATATATATATATATATATATATATATACACAGTATATATATATATATATATATATATATATATATATATATATAATGTAGAGAGTCAGCCAGGCTGAAGATAGGGTTAATTATAGAGGGCAGGTACTTCCCTTTCAGACCTGTTTATTAAGCAGCTGGTCTGAAACTATCAGTGGGAGCTGTGTGAGGAGCTGATTGCTAGGAGCTCTTCGTTGAGAGCTGTTTGCTAGGAGTGAAGAAACACCAGCACACTGAGAGGGAAGCGCCATTGCTGTCTGTGACCTGTACTGGGTGAGCCAAGCCTTATGAGAGACTGTAGCTCTGGTTAGAGCTGTTTAAAAGTTTCCTTTAAAGCCTGCTTGCTGCAAAGACTGTGCTTTACCCTACTGTGGATTTGTGTTACAAGACAAGACTGTCGTTTTCCTGTTTGATTTGCCTTTTTGCTGAATTAAAGCATATTTAATTTCACTGGATTGTCTCTGAGCCGGCTGTTCACCCCTCTGATCCCGTATAATATATATATCTATATATAGATATATCTATATAGACAAAAGACCTGATAAGAATACCTTTAAATAGTATTTTAAGCCAAAATTGTTTGATTTGGATAGAGACGGAAGGAAGAAGGATTAGTGCCCCTGTCTGGCTTTTACTGCTACCGGGGGCTCCATTATGAGAGATCTCCCTTCCCTTCTCTGCAGATAATGGTTCTACCAGACAGAAAGTGAGGGAAAAACTGCAACAGGAACACAAACCAAAATCAGACCGGGTTGTAGCCTTCCCCTACTATTAAATACCTTTTGATTCTTGTTTTGGGAATATGGCCTGGGAGGACTCTTTACACAAGTAGTTTGCTCTGTAAAATTTTTATTTAAAAAAACAAAAAATGTATTCTGTATAAAGGTTCAACGTTTAAAAAAAAAAAAACAATAAAAACTTTGAACGTTTGAAAGCTCAGACAGAGCTATGCAGAGGGATGGGGGGGGGGGGAGATGGTAAGCCATTCACTTCTGTGTGTAAATTTCAACTTGACCTATTGGGCTATGTTAACAGACATTTTACAACAGGAGGTGAGAAGAAATTGGAAGATACGTTAAAAAGTAACCTAAAGCTACACCTGCTACCTGAATATGATCATATAGAATATTCATGTATAATATTTCATATTTACAAAGAGAGATTAGGGTTGGTTTTCTAAAACGAGTGAGTACAAAAATCTGGTGCAGCTCTGCATGAAAACCAGTTAGCTTTCAGTTTTTTTTTTTTTTGTCAAAGTTTATTTAAACAAGCCGATCATGTACAGCTGCACCTGGTTTTTCACTCTCCAGTTTTAGTAAAACAACTCCATTGTGTTGAGGGTCCCCACCTCTGTTCAAGTATGGCAGTTCCTTTTTGACTTATGCCTCGTACACACGCATCGATTATTGGCCGGGAATTTTTGGCCAACGTCCGATCGGCCGATTTTCGGCTTGTTAGTATGATGCTTTCGACAACCGACTCCGACTTTTCGGCCGAAAAAAATCTGGTGTGCAGGCTATAAAATTTTTGTTGGCCGTCAACACAACGGCCGATTTTTCGTCAGTCAGTACAGATTTCGGCAGACAAAAATCTGATGAGCAAGACTGGGCATGCTCAGAGAAGAAAAAACACACGGAAAGTAAACCAGCACATGACATCACTTCTGAAGTTGGTTTTTGTTGGCCGAGAAAATTCGTGTGCAGTCTAGGCACATTCCAACCAACAAAACACCACTCTGGACAAAAGTCGGACGATCGGTCGGCCGATTAATCGTTGCGTGTGTACGAGGCATTAGATGGCCTCTTTCATTCCTTATTTTGGACAACTGGTTCATAAAAGGCATTAAGGAGGCCATCTACCTCAAACTGGAACAATCATTGAACAGATGTGGGGGCTATTTTAACATTTCTAACCTGGCACTTTGACAATTCACGCATGCAGCCATGTAAATTGGGAGGATATAGTGCCGGTTCACACTATGGGGTGCAGAAACAGCATTCAGCAGTGCGATTTCAGCAATTATTCTGTATGGCTCAAATCGCATTGAATCCGCACCAAAAACATGCAGGAACTTTTTTTTTGGCCACACCAGAATTGGACCGCATGGGTGTTCACACCTATGCGATCCGATTCAGCAAAATTCTACTGCAGTTTGCAAACTGATTTTGGGGTGTCGTTAATTTAACATGCACACAGTGGTTTGCATGAACGGGGTGTGATTTTTTATGCGGTGCAGAACCTGCACAGAATTGGCACCGCATCAGTGTGAACCGAGACATCCATGAAGCCTTCCTGACATCAAGGATGGGATTATGCAACTAGTACAGGGTAGTTAAACAACTTTCACACCTCCGATCCTGTTCTAGGAAAACAACATCTGCCTTTCCATGGCGATTAGATAAGGGGCGTTGGTGCTACCTGCTTGGATATAAATACTGGGGTATTTTTTTCTAATTCTAACGAAAGTAGTGGCTTGGACAAACTAGAAAACATTTTCAACATTACAGAACATCCAGCTAAATGTACAGTGCCTTGCGAAAGTATTCGGCCCCCATGAACTTTGCGACCTTTTGCCACATTTCAGGCTTCAAACATAAAGATATAAAACTGTAATTTTTTGTGAAGAATCAACAACAAGTGGGACACAATCATGAAGTGGAACAAAATTTATTGGATATTTCAAACTTTTTTAACAAATAAAAAACTGAAAAATTGGGCGTGCAAAATTATTCAGCCCCCTTAAGTTAATACTCTGTAGCGCCACCTTTTGCTGCGATTACAGCTGTAAGTCGCTTGGGGTATGTCTCTATCAGTTTTGCACATCGAGAGACTGAAATTTTTGCCCATTCCTCCTTGCAAAACAGCTCGAGCTCAGTGAGGTTGGATGGAGAGCGTTTGTGAACAGCAGTTTTCAGTTCTTTCCACAGATTCTCGATTGGATTCAGGTCTGGACTTTGACTTGGCCATTCTAACACCTGGATATGTTTATTTGTGAACCATTCCATTGTAGATTTTGCTTTATGTTTTGGATTATCGTCTTGTTGGAAGACAAATCTCCGTCCCAGTCTCAGGTCTTTTGCAGACTCCATCAGGTTTTCTTCCAGAATGGTCCTGTATTTGGCTCCATCCATCTTCCCATCAATTTTAACCATCTTCCCTGTCCCTGTTGAAGAAAAGCAGGCCCAAACCATGATGCTGCCACCAACCTGTTTGACAGTGGGGATGGTGTGTTCAGGGTGATGAGCTGTGTTGCTTTTACGCCAAACATAACGTTTGCATTGTTGCCAAAAATTTTGATTTTTGGTTTCATCTGACCAGAGCACCTTCTTCCACATGTTTGGTGTGTCTCCCAGGAGGCTTGTGGCAAACTTTAAACGACACTTTTTATGGATATCTTCAAGAAATGTCTTTCTTCTTGCCACTCTTCCATAAAGGCCAGATTTGTGCAGTATACGACTGATTGTTGTCCTATGGACAAAGTCTCCCACCTCAGCTGTAGATCTCTGCAGTTCATCCAGATTAATCATGGGCCTCTTTGCTGCATCTCTGATCAGTCTTCTCCTTGCGTGAGCTAAAAGTTTAGAGGGACGGCCAGGTCTTCGTAGATTTGCAGTGGTCTGATACTCCTTCCATTTCAATATTATCGCTTGCACAGTGCTCCTTGGGATGTTTAAAGCTTGGGAAATCTTTTTGTATCCAAATCGGGCTTTAAACTTCTCCACAACAGTATCTCGGACCTGCCTGGTGTGTTCCTTGTTCTTCATGATGCTCTCTGGGCTTTAAACGGACCTCTGAGACTATCACAGTGCAGGTGCATTTATACAGAGACTTGATTACACACAGGTGGATTCTATTTATCATCATTAGTCATTTAGGTCAACATTGGATCATTCAGAGATCCTCACTGAACTTCTGGAGAGAGTTTTCTGCACTGAAAGTAAAGGGGCTGAATAATTTTGCACGCCCAATTTTTCAGTTTTTTTATTTGTTAACAAAGTTTGAAATATCCACTTCACTTCATGATTGTGTCCCACTTGTTGTTGATTCTTCACAAAAAATTACAGTTTTATATCCTTATGTTTGAAGCCTGAAATGTGGCAAAAGATCGCAAAGTTCAAGGGGGCCGAATGCTTTCGTAAGGCACTGTACCTATTACTAGATATAGCTAATTCACATTTTCAATTTTTCTTATGTAAATGAACCTCAGTAATGTTATTCCCTTTGTAAAACTGTTCTACACCATATTTATGCTCAGCAGCCAGACACTCAAGACATTAGCTGTGATGGTTCATTCTTAATTGCAGCTCTCGTGTTTGATGTTTGAGCCTGCAGGCAGGAAAAGTCCAGAGTGCTGGCTTTATAAGAACTGATGCAGCCTCCGTGGGCCTAATCCACTTATTTATAATGTAGAGTACACCCACACAGACACACAAATGTTGCATCAGCTCATCCGGATGTGATTTTATAGCAGCTTTGTTAATTTTAAGGCACAGTGCACAGGTGACGTGAAACAAAAATAAGAATGGGATCAGTGGCATGAGGTTATACTCTAATGTCTTTTTTATGGATTTCATAAAAGCTAGAAACATATTTAACTGAGGGGGCTATAAGAAATCTCTACCAAGGAGGCTGCCATTGCAGGCCTCTTGTTTAAAAAATGCTCATTGACTGGCTTTCACACAAAAAATAATAGCTTGCACTTATTTCCGTATGCCTGGAACAGGATTTCCAACTGTACTCAAATATTGCTGATCTGCATGCTTTATTCCAGGACAGTAACTCAGAAAGTATACAGGTGCATCTCAAAAAATTAGAATATCAAAAATATATTTATTTCAGTAATTCAATTCAAAAAGTGAAACTCATATTTTATATACTGTAGATGCGTTACACACAGAGTGATATATTTCAAGCATTTCTTTTTTTTTAATTTTAACAATTAAGGCTTACAGCTAGTGAAAACCCAAAATTCAGCATGTCAGAAAATTAGAATATTACATAAGGCTAATAAAACTAAGGATTTTTAATACAGAAATGTTGGCTTACTGAAAAGTATGTCCTTGTACAGTATAGTATGCACTCAATACTTGGTCGGGGCTCCTTTTGCATGAATTACTGCATCAATGCGGCGTGTCATGGAGGCGATCAGCCTGTGGCACTGCTGAGGTGTTATGGAAGCCCAGGTTGCTTTGATAGCGGTCTTCAGCTCGTCTGCACTGTTGGGTCTGGTGTCTCATCTTCCTCTTGTCAATACCCCAGAGATTCTCTATGGAGTTTAGGTCAGGAAAGTGTGCTGGCCAATCAAGTACAGTGATACCATGTTCATTAAATCAGATATTGGTAGTTTTGGCAGTGTGGGCAGGTGCCAAGTCCTGCTGGAAAATGAAATTAGCATCTCTATAAAGCTGGTCAGCAGAAGGAAGCATGAAGTGTTCTAGAATTTCCTGGTAGAGGGCTGCGTTGACTTTGGACTTGATAAAACACAGTGGACCAACACTAACAGATGACATGGCTCCCCAAATCATCACTGACTGTCAAAACTTTACACTGGATCTCATGCAACTTGGATTCTGTGTCTCTTCACTCTTTCTCCAGACTCTGTGGCATTGACTTCTAACTGAAATGCTACATTTTCCACAGTCAATGATGATTTGGATAGCCATGTCATCTGCTGGTGTTGGTCCAACTTTTTGTTTTTTATTAAGTCCAAAGTAAGCATAGCCCTCTACTAGGAAATTCTAGAGCACTTCATGCTTCCCTCTGCTGACCAGCTTTAAAGAGATGCAGATTTTATTTTCCATCAGGACTTGACATCTGCCCACACTGCCAAAAGTAGAGAGAATCTGTGGGATATTCCCAAGAGGAAGATGAGAGACACCAGACTCAACAATGCAGACAAGCCGAAGGCTACTATGAAAGCAACCTAGGCTTCCATAACACTTCAGCAGTGCCACAGGCTGATCACCTCCATTCTACTCCGCATTGATGCAAAAGGAGCCCCAACTAAGTATTAGTATAGTGCATACTATACTGTACATAGACTTACTTTTCAGTAAGCCAACATTTTTGTATTAAAAATGTGTTTTTATTTTTTTTTATTGGTCCTATGTAATATTCTAATTTTTTGAGATACTTAATTTTGACTTTTCTCTAGCTGTGAGCCATAATCAAAAAAAAAAAAAAAAAAAGCTTGGAATATATTACTCTGTGTGTAATGCATCTATATAAAAAAAATGTTTCACTTTTTGAATTGAATTATTAAAATAAAATTAACTTTTTGATAATATACAAAGTTATTAAGATGCACCTGTAGAAGCTTGAATATCAGTATGACACCTCAGGAAGCAGCATTTTCAAAGAAGGGTAGCAATGGCATTCACCATATTTCTTCTTTAAAATAAAAAGGCTTGAGAAAGCACACAATTCAGTAATTAGCCATTGGAATAAGCCTTGTATGCAATTTGTGTTTAGAAGAAATGCTAATGACTTTAATTTAATTTTAATGACATTAGACTTTGACCCACTATACAACTCTACTTACAACACATACTTCAAAGCCAATGCAATGACACATTATTTAGTGCAGAGTTTCTCAACCAGGGCTCCACGACAGGTCCCCAGGGGTTCAGCTGCAATCTACCCTTAAAAAGGTTGTAATTCTCCCCCCAAAAAAAAAAAAAATAAAAATAAAAACCTGAAAGACAAAGGCATAATGAGCTAGTATACATCCCATACTAGCTCATTTTGAAATACTTAACTTAGAACGAAGCCCCCCGCAGCGCTGCCCGCTTACCGCTGACACCGCGTCCCTCTATATCGGGTCTTCCTTCCAGGTTCGCATCCTTTGGCAATCCGATTGGCATAGAGCCGCAATGACGTCACTCCTGCGCATACGGCACAGGGCTCTGGAAGAACAAAACGGGCAGTTGTTCCTTTAGAGCACATGCGCCAGTGATGTCACTGCCTGCATGCAAAGTAAATACTAAATCACAGTATCTATAGGTAAGCCTTATCATTTCCTTACTTTTTTTGTATATACGTATGTGTTTTTACATATAGATTTTATAAATTCTTTGCACAAATTGGTACAATTTTTATTAGCTCTTTGTATAATTCTTATTGCATTTTAATCAATAATTGTATTTTTTTTTTTTTTTATTTAAATGGGTTTTTATATATGCATTAATTTATGTATATAATACTGTCAGCGGTTCCTATATTTTTCATTGTCATTAGTGAGTTATAAGCAGACATTCATATGTGCCTTGAGTTTTACTTCACTTATTTCCTGTTTCTTAACCACTTCCTTACCGGGCCATAGACAAATGACGCCAGCAGGAACACTCCCTCCATCCGGGCGGGCGTCATATGACGTCCGCCCGGATCCGCTGCTCTCCAGCCCCCCCCCCGGGGCATGCAGCTCTGCGATCGGGGATGCGGCGTGTCCGTTGGGACACAGCCCATCCCCGATCAGTGTAAAGATCCTTTAAAAAAAAGTGGCTCTTTACCATGTGACCGGCTGTGTCCAATCACAGCCGGCCACTTGCACTTCCTTGGGCGCGCAGAGCGGGGATGGGGAGTGTCATTCTGATCAGGGTAAAGAGCCAATGAAATTGTCTCTTTACCACGTGACCGGCTCTGCTCAATCACAGAATTTCAACAGAGAACACGGTAGCAAGCTGTCACCGTGTTCTCCCCCCTCACACACTGATCCTGTGTGAGAAGGAGATTGCGGTAACAGCTAGTTACCGATCACAGTGCACCCCAAAACACACTGATTGCCCCCCCCCCCCAATAAAGAGTACCTGTCACTAGCCCATCAAAATACCTGTCTCCAGCCCATCAGAGTACCCGAGTACCTGTCTCCAGCCCATCAGAATACCCGAGTACCTGTCTCCAGCCCATCAGAATACCCGAGTACCTGTCTCCAGCCCATCAGAGTACCCGAGTACCTGTCTCCAGCCCATCAGAGTACCCAAGTATCTTTCTGAAGCTGATCAGTGTACCTGAGTGCCTATCTGCAGCCCATGCCTCCTAGATTATGTGTTGGGGTGTTTACTTTTCAAAATTGGGTCATTTTGTGGGGGTTTGCATTGTCTTGGTGTTCCAGGGCCTTCAAAAATGTGATTGGTTGTAATGAAATTATATGTGAAATTTATGCTCCTAGACAACCTACGGTGCTCCTTGCATGTTGGGTCTCTGTATGTGGCCAGGCTGTGACAAGTCCCACATATGTGGTATCACCATACTCAGGAGTAGCAGAATGTATTTTGGGGTGTAATTTTTGCTATGTACATGCTATGTGTTAGAAATATCTTATAAATTGACAACTTTGTGTAAAAAAAAAAAAAAATGCGTTTTCATGTTCTTTCCACATTCTCCAAAAACTTGTGGAAAAAAATGACATGTTCAAAAGACTCATTATGCCTCATAGAATATACGTTGGGGTGTTTGCTTTCCAAAATGGGGTCATTTTGTGGGCAATTCCCTTGTCTTGGTGTTCCAGGGCTTTCAAAAGTGTGATTGGTTGTAATGAAATTATATGTGTAATTTATGCTCCTAGAACACCTGATGGTGCTCCTTGCATGTTGGGCCTCTGTATTTGGCTATGCTGTGACAAAGTCCCACATATGTGGTATCGCCATACTCAGGAGGAGTAGCAGAATGTATTTTGGGGTGTCATTTTTGCTATATACATGCCATGTGTTAAAAATATCTTATAAATTGACAACTTTGTGTAAAAAAAAAAAAAAAAAAATGTTTTCATTTTCTTTCCACATTTTCCAAAAACTTCTCGAAAAAAAATGACATGTTCAAAAGTCTCATTATGCCTCATAGAATATACATTGGAGTGTTTGCTTTCCAGAATGGGGTCATTTTGTGGGTAATTCCATTATCCTGGTGCTCCAGGGCCTTCAAAAGTGTGATAGGTTGTTAGGAAATTATATGTGTAATTTATGCTCCTAAAACACCTGACGGTGCTCCTTGAATGTTGGGCCTCTGTATGTGGTCAGGCTGTGTAAAAGTCTCACATATGTGGTATCGCCATATTCAGGAGGAGTAGCAGAATGTATTTTGGGGTGTAATTGCAAGTATGCATATACTGTGTGTGAGAAATAACTTGTAATTATGACAATTTTGTGTTAAAAAAAATTATTATTTCTTCAATTTCCCAAGAATTGTGGGAAAAGATTCCAACTTAAAAAAACTCGCCATGCCTCTTACTAAATACCCTGGAATGTCTACTTTCCAAAAAGGGGTAATTTGGGGGGTATTTGTACTGTCCTGACATTTCAGGGCCTCAAGAAATGAGATAGGCCGTCGGTACATCAGGTGTGGTCAATTTTTCAATGATTGGCACCATAGCTTGTAGACTCTATAACTTTCACACAGACTAAATAATAACCACTAATTTGGGTTATTTTTACCAAAGATATGTAGTAGTATAAATTTTGGCCCAAATTGATAAAAAAAAATACTTTTTTGCAAAATTTTATAATGGAAATTAAAACAAAACGTTTTTTGTTTTTTTTTCAAAATTTTCGCTCTTTTTTTCACTTATATCGCAAAAAATAAAAAACACAGTGGTTTTTAAAGAATTGACCATGGTGTGTTCTCTTGCTTAGTGTGGTCAGTTTTTATTAGGAAAGCAGGGGGACTTGCAGGAACACCAGGGATTTCAAATATAGGAAGCAATACAAAGAGAACAGGATAATCTTTCATACAAGTACATGGTACAGCAGGCACATATCAGGAATAGGAAATGTTGGGGTAACAAACACTTTAAGTCGCAAGCAGCTGACAGGTAGTTTGGATCCCCTCTGCTGACACATGCAGAGCTAGGAAATGATGGTTTTGGCTGTGGCGGGCTGTTCCCCGCCCCCCTGCTGGCCCCTCGGCCCCTCCTAGGTGCTTGTATGTGACATCACCTGGGATGGACAGGAGAGGAGGAGGGGCTAGCACGGAACAGTGTGCCAGAAGAGGACTGATCGCAGGCACTTCCCTGCCTAGCTCTGCATATGAAGGAAAACCTCTGTTACTGTACTGTGCCCTGCTGCTTGCCTCATGTACTGTGCCCTGCTCCCTATTTACCCTTCTCTGTTCTTATGTAGAGTGCCCTGCTCTCATGTAATATGCCTTATAATGTACTCTGTTCCCATGTAATGTCCCCTCCTGACTCCCTGTACCCAGCCCTGCTGCCCCCCCCCCCCCCTGTGCTCTGCTAATCTTAAGTCCATACTTGCCAACTGTCCTGTTTTTGTTGGGACAGTCCCGGCAAATAGGAGCCTGTCCCGGGTAATTTACATTGTCCCTTGCAATTTATTTATATTTACATATTACATTTTTTGCATGGTCACACCTGAGCACATTTGACACATTAGAATTGCAGGGAATTGTGAGAATTTTAAACTTTAGGCAGAAGTAGTGCAGCTGAATGGGAGAATTGTTCCAACTCTACTACTTTGGCTCTGCTACTTAAGTTTGAAATTTCCTTTTCAATTTCCTGTAATTCTCTCTTTATTGAGTAAACCCTATAATCTGATGATAAGTAGGCAGAGATTAATTCCCCTCTCCCCAAATCCCCATTACATTTCCCAACACACATACCCCCATCCCCCTCACCCAACTTACAGGGGAAAGCCACTAAAAGCCAGGAGGAGGTGTGCTGTGTTGGGCTCTCCATCCTGGCAGAAGAGCGCTCACCTATACAACACATGAGACAGGATCGCTCTTACTGTAGATCGCATTGCACTGCACGCACGTACGCACACACACACACACACACACCGCTCCCTATCTCCTCCAAGGACTGCTCACCTCCCAAGAGCAGGAAATTTGGATAGGGGGTGGCAATCAAACTGTGTGTGTGCAGTTGAATGCGATCTACAGTAAGAGCGATCCTGTCTCATGTGTTGTAGAGAGGAACGCTCTTCTGACAGGAGAGAGAGCACAACACAGCACACCTCCTCCTGGCTCTTTCCTCTCTGATCCAGCCTCCCATCTCTTTGGCCCCACTTTGAGTGCGGGCGGGGGGAAAGAGACCAGTGGCGACCAGCCAGGGGGGGCAGAACTGAAATCTGGGGGGGCGCAACCCACCCCAGCACCCCCTGCTCTCTCTCACCCAGCAACTGAAAGCTGGCGGGGGGGGAGGGGTAGAAACCGGCTTTTAATTGCTGGGTGAGTGACAGAGAGGGCATTGCTCCTTTTCTGCACCACCATTACTCCTGCTGTCCAGACCCCCTGTGTGCCCGGGCCCTCACAGGAGGACCAGTGGTCCCCCCCCTATAAGCGGCCCTGGCCGGAGAGCCATTTTCCATAGGGGCACCCATGCGGGTGCACTTCTGTAGCCTGCTGCTGCTCCCATTAACAGACAAGAGGACTCGGCCCCGCCTCCCGGCTCCCATGTCACTGGATTTGATTGACAGCAGCGGGAGCCAATGGCTCCTGCTGCTATCAATCTATCCAATGAGGACCCAAGACAGCGGCTGGAGCTGCTGGGCTTGTAGCTCATCGCTGGAATGATTGGTTCAGGTCATTAAAAAGGGGAAGTCTTGGGGGCAGCAAAAGCAGAAAAGGTTTTTCACCTTAATGCAAAGAATGCATAAAGGTAAATACTGAGACTCTACAACTCCTTTAATATTAATTGTATTTAATGCTATTTCTAAAAATAATGGTTATATTACCAGCTCACTAATCACACCAATGTTCTGTGAGCTGTAGCTGTGAACATTATTTCAGGTTGAGAAAACCTGAATTAGTGTGTCCATTGGCCCCCACCTTCCTACATAGAGAATGCTGTCAGATATTTTAGTCTATGCCATCTGCATAGCTGCCACGTATCCTGGATCCTGTCTGCCCTGCAGGATTCAGGACACCTTTCAGTGGGGGCGGCATGCTGGAAAGGTCTGCATACCAGGCATGGTTCTATGATCTATTTCCTGACAGGGTCTGCATAACTTCAGCAAATTATTAATGCAGTGCATCCGGAAAGTATTCACAGCGCTTTACTTTTTACACATTTTGTTATATTACAGCCTTGTTCCAAAATGGGTTAAATTCATTATTTTCCTCAAAATTCTACAAACAATACCCCATAATGACATTGTGAAGAAAGTTTGTTTAAAATCTTTGCAAATTTATTAAAAATAAAAAACTAAAAAGATGACGCGTACAAAAAGTATTCACAGCCTTTGCCATGACACTCAAAATTTAGCTCAGATGCATCATGTTTCCACTGATTATACTTGAGATGTTTTTACAACTTGATTGGAGTCCACCTGTGGTAAATTCAGTTGATTGGACATGATTAGGAAAGACGCACAACTGTCCCACAGTTAACAGTGCATGTCAGCGCATAAACCAAGCCATGAAGTCCAAAGAATTGTCTGTAGACCTCCGAGACAAGATTGTATCGAGGCACAAATCTGGGGAAGGGTACAGAAACATTTCTGCAGCATTGAAGGCCCCAATGAGCACAGTGGCCTTTATCATCTGTTAAATGGAAGAAGTTTGGAACCACCAGGACTCTTTCTAGAGCGGACCGTCTGGCCAAACTGAGCGATCGGGGGAGAAGAACCTTAGTCAGGGAGGTGACCAAGAACCTGATGGTCACTCTGACAGAGCTCCAGCATTTCTCTGTGGAGAGATGAGAACCTTCCAGAAGAACAACTATCTCTGCAGCACTTCACCAGTCAGGCCTATATGGTAGAGTGGCGGGACGGAAGCCACTCTTCAGTAAAAGGCACATGACTGCCCACCTTGAGTTTGCCAAAAGGCACCTGAAGGACTCTCAGACCATGAGAAACAAAATTATTTGGTCTGATGAAACAAAGATTGAACTCTTTGGCCTGAATAGTAATATGACACATATCTGGAGGGAAACCAGGCACCGCTCATCATCTGGCCATTACCATCCCTACAGTGAAGCATGGTGGTGGCAGCGTCATGCTGTGGGGATGTGTTTCAGCAGCAGAAACTGGCAAACTCATCAGGATTGAGGGAAAGATGAATGCAGCAATGTACAGACACATCCTTGAAAATAAACTGCTCCAGAGCGCTCTGGACCTCAGACTGGGGTGAAGGTTCATCTTCCAACAGGACAACAACCCTAACCACACAGCCAAGATAACAAAGGAGTGGCTATGGGACAACACTGTAAATGTCCTGAAGAGGCCCAGCCAGAGCCCAGACTTGAACCCGATTGAACATCTCTGGAGAGATCTGAAAATGGCTGTGCACCGACGCTCCCCATCCAACCTAAAGGAGCTTGAGAGGTTCTGCAAAGAAGAATGGGGGAACTTCCCAATAATAGGTGTGTACCAAGTTTGTAGCATCATACTCAAAAAAAAGACTTGAGGTGCTTCAACAAAGTATTGAGCAAAGGCTGTGAATACTTATGTACATGTAGCACCCTGCAGGTAGGTGCTAGGTAAATGCATAGTAGGCCTTGTCTGCTTAACAGCAGGGCCATGTTTCTTTTTGTCAGGTAGGTTGTCATGGCTCCCAAGTGTGTCCTCTGAGAAGGGGAGTCTCCCCACTGGCTCTATTGGAAGCTTCTGATAGGGCCGTGGAGGAAACCCAATCAGACACATTCAGGCTTGTATCTACCCCAAGAGGCAGATTCTGCCACAGAGGATTCTGGGGGAGGGTATAAGTCTGAAGGGGGCGCATGACTCAATGTCTTTGGCGGAAGCAGAGTCCCAGGAGGGAGAAAACGGCTTTCTCTCCTCCTGTCTGAAGAAGCGGATGTCTCGGGGTGTCGCCTGGGAATCCAGAGAGTGCTGAGTTGAGCTGAGGGGATCCGGTGTGCCGAGAAACAGCAGAGAGCGAGAGGGGTCCAGTCCCAGGAAAGCCTACACAGGTCGTGAGTACTGAGGATTGCCTCTGGGGATCTGCCTAGAGTCAGAGGGGACCACTCCGGAAGAGGTTCTAGGATCCAGTGTCAGCTAGCAAGGGGGTACCTAGGTTAAGGACCCTGAAGTTACTGAGGGGGTACAGAGTCAGTGAACCCCAAAGAGTTCAGGGGGCACCTGCAGTTTGGGCCCTGAATTGTACAGAGTGTCAGTTGACAGTTGCAGCCATACAGGAACCTACAACCAACTACCTCAAGCCAGTGCAAGGCTGGGGGGGGGGGGGGGGAAGTAGCCAGTGACTTTGCAGTACCGCAGTGTCAGTAGTTCTATAATCCACAGTCCTGGATCTTCGGATCTTCTGGGCTTAAAGTCGAGGATTTAGCACTTCTATCAAGTTACAGTGTGTTCTGAGAGTCAGTGAGCATTGGCTAGCATCGGCTGGCGTCAAGGCAGCGTTAACAGATATTTTTCCTGGATAAAGTCCCAAGTGTATTTCCCTTCTCCCATCCCCTTATCTACATAAAACCCACAAAACAAAGATGCCGGAGTTGTCAATGTCTCAGTTCTCCCACCCAGGGTCACAGCTCACATGGTTTGGAGAGGTAGCCGGTAACAATGGCAGACCCACATCAGGCCACAGGCCTGGAAACCTTGCTACATACATGTGATATTTTTTCATTTTTTAATAAATTTGCAAAGATTTCAAACAACCTTCTTTCAGGTTGTCATTATGGGGTATTGTTTTTAGAATTTTGAAAAAAATATGAATTTAATTCATTTTGGAATAAGGCTGTAATATAACAAAATGTGGAAAAAGTGAAGCTTGTACAAATTTTCCGGATGCACTGTATGTCTAAGGCAGCAGTGCAGGACACATGCTGGGACTTCTTTATCCTCCTATTGTCTCCATACTTTAACCACCTCCCGCCCGCGCTATAGCCGAAAGATGGCTATAGCGCGGGCTCTAATTTCCGGGAGGCCGTCTTTATACGGCCTCCCAGTGACAGGCTCCCCGTGCGCTCCCGCGAGTGCGCATCAGGGAAAATCTGTGTCGGCCTTGTCCCTTGGACACAGACAATCACAGATCGTGGTGAATGGCCAATCACAGCGCCATTTGCCACGTGATCGGAACGTCCAATGAGAGATGATCTCAAATGTAAACATATGAGATCATCTCTCATTGCCAGCTCTCCTTCCTCACACAGAGACTGCGTGTGAGGAAGAGGTGAGCCGATCAGCGGTTAGGGGACACAGAGACATGTAATCAGGGCACTGATTACACAAGAGGAAATAAAATGCCATAAGTGCCCACCATCAGTGCCCACAGTGCCCGCCATCAGTGCCCCCCATCAGTGCCCACAATCAGCGCCCATAGTGCTGCCAGTCAGTGCCCATCAGTGCCTGCTCATCTAGGCACTGATGGGCACTGACTAGCAGCACTATGGGCACTGAGTGTGGGCACTGATGGTGCTGCCCATCAGTGCCGCCTCTCAGTGCCACCTCTCAGTGCCCAGCAGGGCCACCTCTCAGTGCCGCCTATCAGTGCTCATCAGTGCCGCCTCATCAGCGCACATCAGTGAAGGAGAAAAATGTATTTATTTTCAAAATTTACTCACAGAAAATAAGAAAAACTTTTTTTTTTTTTTAATTTTCTGTCTTTTTTCTTTTTTTTTTTGTAAGAAATAAAAAACCCAGAGGTGATTAAATACCACCAAAAGAAAGCTCTATTTGTGTGAAAAAAATTATAAAAATGTCATATGGGTGCAGTGTAGTATGACCGCGCAATTGTGATTCAGAGCGTGAGAGCGCTGAAAGCTGAAAATTGGCCTTGGCAGGAAGGGGGTGAAAGTGCCCTGTAGGCAAGTGGTTAAAGCTCACTCCCCAACCCACTTATACTCCACTTTGGCAGGGCTCCTATACTGCTCCTTCTTTCTTCAACAGTCACAAATACTCTGTGTATAGCTCCATGTCAGATGAAATTGGAGTTAACATATGGTTGTTGTTCCCCTTTCCTTCTCACATGACAGCATTTGGTCATGGTGACTGGCCTCTAGGCTGAAGCCCTACATCATACCTCAATGTCAAACTCCACCTACCCAGAAAATCCGGATTACTTGGGTTGACTGTGACAAAGGCAGAAGCCAGGATTCTCAATAGAGAACACAAGATGATATAAAACAGTGATCTCCAAACTGGGGATCTTTGCTATCCTTTATCTAGCCCTTGGAGCACTATTCCCCTCACTGATTTGAGGCACTATTACACCCATGGATACCAAAAGTGGGGGATAGTTTCTGCCACCGACGCAAACAATTTGGCATTATTCCTCCCACAGACACTAATGTTGGGGCTTTATCTCTCCCAATGACACCAACAAAGGGGAACAATTCGTCCTACTGACACCAATGATGGGGCATTATTCCTCCGCTGGCATCATTTCTACACAGATACCAATGATGGAGTACTGTTCCTCCTCCTCCTGACTATAGGCACTATGTAATTTACCACAACCACCCCCCACTGACCACCAAGTCTGAGCTATTGTTTACATCCCATTTTTTACCTCAACTGGCCAAAATCCAACACCCCAAAGTCTGAAGGACAGTAAACTAGTCCATTGTTTAAAAAGTTTAGAGACCGATGATATAAAACCGTTTACAGTAAAATGTTTGAATCGCGAGATCTTCGTATTGCCATAATTATTACAACAACATGAGATGATGCTAACAAAAATGCTAGCTTGAAAATGTATTGACCAATGATAGTTAATTGGTTACAATATTCATACATTGAATACTAATATTAGGAATAAACCCTAGTTCTGGTGACCTGGGGGTCCTCAAAGAATTCCCCTAATTTGCAGGGATTTCCTCTTACTTCCTGTTTGGCTTTGGGACAGGAAGTGAATGGAAATCTCCCCAATAGGAGGCTGATAGTAAAAATAAATCTGACAGGGGTTACTTGCACTATCCAAAATGACAAAAAAGAAATGTGCCTATAGTTCTACTGTCTTTTTTTTTATAATAATTTTTAATCAATTTAATTTCTAATTTAGGCATATCAAATTATTAGGCTGTTCTTAAAGGAATCTTATTAAAAATATGCAAAAATCTAATGAGAAAAAAAACAATTAAAAAATGGGTAGGAGAAGCAGTGGAGAGCTGAGGTGAGTATAAGCGGGTCAAAGGGTAGACTTTACATGACACAATAAAGGGAATTCAATAAAACTGCTTCCACTTTTCTGGAGCTAATCCCTCTTGTATTGCTCCTAGTTCATGAAGCACCTGCAACACTTGAAGTTCTGACAGCACTAAATTCATGTCTTTCTAAAATGGGCCACTTTCTAAAATGCACCAAATGCAAAATCAAATACCTACAGTTTGCATCTTACGAAACTGGTGCAGACAGATTTTGCGAATGCGTCTCGTGTGCATTCTAAAAGTGGTGCAGGATGCTCCAAATTCAAGCACAAGTTCTAGACAGGTACATGAATTTGGCGCATGATGCACCACTTTCGCAATCTTGCAGGCAAAAAAACAAACGAGCATAAGGATGTAGGCGCCTTAAGGCAGCCATCCTTACTTTTACCCTTGCTCCTGTTCCACCAAAGCCCATGCTTATACTCTTTTCAACACTACTAAATTGCAATTTTAAAAATGTACCTGTCTATTAGATGTTCTGCTGCATAAATGTTTTTTTTTTTTTTTTACAGATTTTAATAGCTTAAAAGGAGAAGAATGGAACAAATAGTAAAAATATAACTGAATAGTAGACAAATATATCTCAAGTAAATCAGCTGTATAATAATGACTAAAGATTAAGAGCAATAGAACTCAATGATACTGTCTGGCTGCTTTCAGGGGACTCCTCAAGGGGAATAACGCCAAAAGCAGAGGCAAAAACTTCAAACGATGACAGATCATAAAGTAGCAAACATTAAGAAAATGACCACCAACTCTTCTTAAATTGGGCTCTATGAGTCCAGGCAGGAAGAGAGCTGAGGAATGACCCTTTCTGATGTCAGACCTCTCCCCCACTGTCCCCTGACACCACAGGGCCAAAGAACCACAAACACTGTACTTAGTTTGGTTCAATAATGTAATTTCGAAGTCAGATCACCCCACTCATTTGCTATATATCAGGAGCCCCGGGTGTGTGTGTGTGTGTGTGTGTGTGTGTGTGTGTCCGTATGGCCACACAAACTCCAGTCCCTTGGAAGAAGGTGGCCTTGAATCTTCAGCTAGCTATTTCAGTTGGTGCAGTTAGATGTCCAGTTTGGCAGGAGTGATGCAAAGTGTATTGTGAAACTCCTGAAGCAGACAGAACACCTTTACGAACTGGCAGGGGATGAGTGCAGCACAGCGTTCTACTGGTATAGGCAAAATAGGCAACTTTGTCACCATGCAGGGTCTCTGTAAGATGGGCAAGTGCGCGCTCACCCAAAGGAGATGCCCTGGCAGACAGGCTCTTCAAGTAGCATGACTGGCTACCTCACAACCGGAACACTTCACACCGTTTGTACAGGTGCGCCTGGAGATGCACCTGGGATCCCCCTCTCAAGCAGGGTGTCTCTGACCAGCCGTGGATCTGTGAGAGGAACAGCACACCGACCAGGGAAGGCAGCACCTCTCCCCTGGGTCTGGTCTTCTCCCTTGCCTTGTGGTGTCTGCTCAGCTCCAAGACAGCCTCCTGGTGGCCTTCTCTTCTGCCTCCGAGGCATGCTGAGCTCTGTAGTTCTGCCCCCCTGGGCTTATTATGGGGCAGCCAATGCTGGGGACTACATGTCCCAGAATTCTTTGTACCTCTGCCTTAAAGCCCCATTGGTTCCCTCCCCCTGCCAATGGGGAAGCAGGGAATGGGGTAGAACGGGCTGCCGAGTTTTTGTGAGCACCGCTCACATACAGTACAATGCAATGAGAAGAGGGGGGAAATTCCCTGTCTGAGCAATCTGAGCAACACCCACTACCCATTTTATTTTTTTTGAAAGGTGAACTTATCCTTTAAACTCAAATTTACTCACACAAATGTGATATACATTCTCTATCTTCTTGTGGGCTGGCAAACAACCTCAGATAATGATACATTACCAATACAACAACATTTTTTTGCGGCATGAAATGTGCTTTAACCACTACTGATGTACAACAGGTATTTGATTCAATCATTGTAGACCAGAAGTGCTAAATTGTTTTTTTTTTTTTTTTTTAGGTCAGGTTTCTCAATTGATAAAGTTTCACATACAAGCCAAGAAAATGTCTGATCTAAACAAACAGGGATGAAATGAATGTATACGATGCAGTAAGTATCAGATAATAATTGCCATCTTTCTCTTGTACACTGCTGCTGTCAACACGCATTGTGTGTGCTGTCATCACAATGCGCTCTTACCTTATCTTGCATCCTGTCTAGACTACTGGTACACCCTTCTCTGTGCTTATTTATTGAAGAGATTAGACCTTTTCCAATGTATTATAAAGACTGATGCCAGCCTAGAAATGGAACTCTAGCCAAGGTATTTGTTTTTGTTTTAGATGGAATGAAAGCGGGCTGACTTGTATTGCTGCCTGTATCCCTGCTGGGGAAATACCCCTTCAGATACTATCTCAAGGACATCGGTCATTGACATAGGAGGATAAGGAAAATCACCTGAGCTGTGATAGCAAAATAAAAATAAAAACTAACATCGGGTTTTAACCTTATCCCATATTGTCCAAAAAAAGTTTGGAATTACATCATAACAAAAAGGAGTGCAACGTTTTACAGTTAATTTTCTTTAGAAAACGGCCACAGCCTGAATAGAGAAGTCTGTTTCCTGCCAGCATGCTTCAGAAAAAGGCCCTATCAGTGTGGATGCAGTGCTCTGTCTTCACAAGTGTGATATGCAGTGGCGTAGCGTGGGTTGTCAGCACCCGGGGCAAGGCAAGTAATTTGCGCCCCCTAACCCGCGGGATTTTAGCACTCGAGTCTCTGAAACTCTTACCCCCTAAGCACATGTATTGTTTGTTATGAAAATACTGATGTAATTACTAATTAAAGTAAAATGCATCTAAATACAGGTTTGAATGACCAGCGTGCCCCCTTTCAATGCAGAATGACCAGCGTGCTCCCCTTCAATGCAGAGAGATCATCGTGCCCCCTTTCAATGCAGACAGACCAGCATGCCCCCTTCAATGTAGAGAGACTTACCTGCAGCGGCGGCTTCTCCTCAGTTCTCCACGTCTCCTCGAGTCCTCCCGCCTCCTCCTCGGCCAATGGCATGCGTTTGCCTTCCTGATTGGCCAGGAGGATCCATGTGACAATAGAAAATTTCCATTCGCTAATGTCACACAATGGGGGGGGGGGGCTCGGGGCGCACTGCTCTGCGCCCCGGCCCCCCTTTTTTGAAGCCTATTGGTGATTTAAAAAAAAACACTCTGTGACAGCACCAGGCTGCTGACTTACTCACTGCGAAATTGACGAGCAGTGAGGAGAGGCAGCATAGGCGGGGCTTGGCTTCAGGGGAGGACTGGGGCAGGGGGACGATTGCCCCCCGGGCCACTCTGATGCCCCATAAAAAAGGCTGCATCGCTTCTGCCACTGACATGCTGGTGGTGAAGAGAAGTAAAAAGTCCCCACTGCTGACCAACTGAGTGCAGGATAAAGTCAAGGACAGAGCGCTGCCCCCCCAGCATGGATGGTGTAAGCTGTGTCTGAGCAGAGACCAGTTCTATGCCCCACTGGAGACTCTCCTCTTCCAGCCAGCCCTGACGGAACTGTCTCAGCTCCCCCCAACTGCCCCTGCTGGCCAGGTGGGGAAACCAGATTCAGCTGGTGAGTAGAGAGTACCTGGAGCGGAGCTTCAGCCTGGAATGGGGGTCAGGAGAAGGCCCGGGAAGAGAGAGAGAGTGGGAGCCCCCCTGGGCTGCACCATGGGCCTCTGGTTTGTACTTGCCCCCTGGGCTGAAAGTTGCCAGTCAGCCCCTGCTTGGCTTGCAACGCCATCCCACCCTACACCAATGAACAGGTGAGGCACAGTCCAGCCCCGCCCGACCCGCCATTTTCAGCCATAGGGCGGCCGCACTGGACATCTCCCAGCCTAAAGATGGAGGCAGCCGCAGACAGTGTGTGAACTGTGTATGTCAGAGTTAGACAGACAGAGTGACACTGCAGATGCGCCCCCCCCCCCCCAGATGTTGCGCCTGGTGCGGCCGGCCCCCCCTGCACCCCCCACGCTACGCCACTGGTGATATGCCCTTGCTTTTGCAATCAGTAACACTGGTGTTCTTTGCTGATTAGAGTTCTATATCTGACTGAGCAGAGGCTGATTGGACCTCTGCAGAGAGCCCACATAGTTTTAGGCCGGCCATAGACAGTCCGAATCTCAGCCAGTTCAGCAGGAACCAGCCAAGATTCTAACCATGTATGGGCAGGCTGAATATACCAAGTTGATCGATTAACTTGGGTACAACCAGCCAGCCGGATCTTGCATGCGATTATCACTAAAGGCTGGTATAGCCGCTTGCAATAATAGCTGCCGTCTTCCGAAGGGGATGCCTCCCTCTACCCCCCACTGCGAGAGTGCGACTCGGTGGGAGGGATTCCCCTGTCTACAAGGTCTGTGGTTACAGGAAAGAAATTTGCACTGTTTGGCCGGCTTTAAGATTTCTATACAAACATATACCAGTTGTTTGTTAAAGTGATGGTAAAGTCACATTTTTTTTTTCCCCTCTAAATAACAAACATGTACTTACCTCCTCTATGCAGTTGGTTTTGCACAGAGCAGCCCAGATCCTCCTCTTCTTGGGTCCCTCTTCTGTGCTCCTGGTGCCTCCCTCCTATTGAGTCCCCCCACAGCAAGCAGCTCTGTGTCCATTTAGACACGGAACCATGACCACAGTCCCGCCCCTCTCTCTCCTGATTGGCTGATTTTGATTGACAACAGCGGGAGCCAATTGCACCGCGAGACTGTCTCAGCCAATGAGGAGGGGAGTCCCAGGCAGCTTAGACACTCCTGCAACATCAATGGATAAAGACGGGCTCAGGTAAGTATGAGGGGGCTGCTGCACACAGAAGGTTTTTTGTTTATCTTAATGCATAGAATGCATTAAGATAAAAAAAAAAGCCTTCTGTCTTTACAATCCCTTTAACAGTAGCTTACATGGTATTCCGTATCTCACAAAAGTGAGTAAACCTTTCACATTTTTGTAAATATTATATTATATCTTTTCATGTGACAACACTGAAGAAATGACACGTTGCTACAATGTAAAGTAGTGAGTGAGCTTGTATAACAGTGTAAATTTGCTGTCCCCTCAAAATAACTCAACACACAGCCATTAATGTCTAAACCACTGGCAACAAAAGTGAGTACACCCCTAAGTGAAAATGTCCAAATTGAGCCCAAAATGTCAATATTTTGTGTGGCCACCATTATTCTCCAGCAATGCCTAAACCCTCTTGGGCATGGAGTTCACCAGAGCTTCATAGGTTGCCACTGGAGTCCTCTTCCACTCCTCTATGATGTTAAAAGTGGGGAGTCTCGAGGCGCATTGCTCTGAAGAGCGCCAATCGCCCCCCCCCATACCCAGCACTAAGTCAGGCGCCCCTAGTGGGCGAAAAATAGACAATTTTTTTTTAAATCTTCTTCTTTCTTCTTTTTTTTTTTGGGGGGGGGGGGGGCGGCGCCCCTGCGCCCTCTATCGGCCGGCCGCCACTGGCTGCAGCTCAGTTTCAGGGTGTTGGCAATCTTCTTATAGCCTAGACCGTCCTTATGTAGAGCAACAATTCTTTTTTTCAGATCCTCAGAGTTCTTTGCCATGAGGTGTCATGTTGAACTTCCAGTGACCAGTATGAGAGAATGAGAACGATAACACCAAATTTAACACACCTGCTCCCCATTCACACCTGAGACCTTGTAACACTAACGAGTAACATGACACCGGGGAGGGAAAATGGCTAATTGGGCCAATTTTCACTTGGGAGTGTACTCACTTTTGTTGCCAGCGGTTAGACATTAATGGCTGTGTGTTGAGTTATTTTGAGGGAAAAGCAAATTTACACTGTTATACAAGCTGTACACTCACTACTTTACATTGTAGCAAAGTGTCTTTTCTTCGGTGTTGTCACATAAAAAGATTTAATAAAATATTTACAAAAATGGGAGGGGTGTACTCGCTTTTCTGAAATACTGTATATACACTGGCCCACACATCCAAGCCCTGACCCATAGCACTTTTCATCACTTTGGATAGAGTAAGGAAGGATTAGATGCCATCGTGTTTTTTTTTTTTTTTTTTGCCATTGGTGTCCCACTTTCTGGCCAACAGGCAAAACAGTAAGTGAGGAAATCCTTCCAAAGTTAGGGGAAATCCCTGGTTGTTCCTAGAACTAGTTCAGATTCAGAATACTTTATTTATTCCAAAGGAAAATAGGGACTAGTGTCCTTATTGGAAGCTTTCCCCAATAATTCTGGTCTGGGGACAACCCAAAATTTGGCATTTTCTATTATTTTCACTTTCAGTGATGATAATAAACAGAATAGAGAAGGTAATTCTCCCTAACAGCAGAGACTGCAATAACAACCTGACAGGGGTTCAAAACCCTTTCCAATCTATGCAAAATTAAATATGCCTTTAGCTATACTTTAATTTAGTAGCAGAACATTCACAGTAGCCCTAGTCGCTAAATTATACTTTTGCTTTTTGTCATGTCATGTTTACTATTTAATATAAACAGAGAAGAGAAATGAAGATAATGTTTAAGTGCCGGTTCACACTACTGCGGGTGCGCTGATCGCATGTAATTCGGAGCGCACTGCTCCTTCATTACATGTGATGTCCTGTGCGGATGCGAATTCAGCCATACACTTGTATGGCTGAAATTCGCACTGCACCCGCACAAAAGACGCACAGGAAGCATTTTTTCAGCCGCATCAGGAACGGATCGCACAGTGGTTCACACTTGTGCGATCCGATCCTTTGCGAACTGTCAGATCGCACTGCGATATGCGATCAAACCGGGGTTGTCGTTAACATCTAATTGACACCCTCTGCGTATCGCATATGGCAGTGTGAACTGCCTCTTGTACAGATGCGATGCGGGAACAGGCTGCGAATTCGCAGCCTTCCCGCATCGCACAAGTGTGAACCGGCACTAAGAGTCTTTTCAGATGTAAGAGAATACAGTGCAGATAACGGAGGGGAGGATGTCAGAATAGGGTGCAGACAGCGAGGGGAAGATGTCAGAGAATACAATGCAGACAGTGCAGAGGAGGATGTCAGAGAATACGGTGCAGACAGCGGAGGGGAAGATGTCAGAGAATACGGTGCAGACAGCGGAGGGGAAGATGTCAGAGAATGCAGTGCATCCAGTGGAAGGGGAAGATGTCAGAGAATATGGGGCAGACAGCGGAGGGGGAAGATGTCAGAGAATATGGGGCAGACAGCGGAGGGGAAGATGTCAGAGAATACAGTGCAGACAGCGGAGGGGAAGATGTCAGAGAATGCAGTGCATCCAGTGGAAGGGGAAGATGTCAGAGAATGCAGTGCATCCAGTGGAAGGGGAAGATGTCAGAGAATATGGGGCAGACAGCGGAGGGGGAAGATGTCAGAGAATATGGGGCAGACAGCGGAGGGGGAAGATGTCAGAGAATATGGGGCAGACAGCGGAGGGGAAGATGTCAGAGAATACGGTGCAGACAGCGGAGGGGAAGATGTCAGAGAATGCAGTGCGTGCAGTGGAGGGGAGGATGTCAGAGAATACAGTGCAGAGGAGGATAACAGAGACTACAGTGTAGACAGCAGAGGGGAAGATGTCAGAGAATATGGTGCAGACAGCGGAGGGGAAGATGTCAGTTTACAGTGCAGATAGCAGAGGGGAAGATGTCAGTGAATACAGTGCAGACAGAGGAATTTATCTTTTTGCTAAATATACATGTGAATGAGCCCTTTTTTTTCTTTAATTATTCCTAAGAGTTTTTCTTTTTTACATTTTTTTATTATTTATTTTATTCTTTTTGTGAAATATTAGGAGACTGAACAAACCTATAATGTCTCATTTTTGAGACAGAGAAAGGACATGAGGATATAAATTCCTTTTCTCTGCAGCCTCAGCTGTACTGGCAGGGCCAGTGCAAGGATTTTTGACACCCTAGGCGAAACCTCATTTTGCCGCCCCCCCCCTCCCCCCGGCTTAGAGGCAGCGGTAGTGGGGGGATGGGATGAGTGGCAGCGGTGGTGGTGATGGGATTAGTGGCAGCTGTGGTGATGAGGGGATGGGATCTGTGGCAGCGGTGGTGGTGGGATGTTAATAATGGCAGCAGTAGTGGGGGAGGGGGGAATGGGATCAGTGGTGGGGAAGGGGATGTGATGAGTGGCAGCAGTGGAGGGGGAGGCAGGGTTGGGATCAGCGGTGATGGGATGGGTGGCAGCAGTGGTGGGGGGATGGGATGAGTGGCAGCAGGGATGGGATGCGATGAGTGGCAGCAGGGATGGGATGCGATGAGTGGCAGCAGGGATGGGATGAGTGGCAGCAGGGATGGGATGGGATGAGTGGCAGCAGGGCTGGGATGAGTCAGCAGGGATGGGATGAGTGGAAGTAGGGATGGGATGGTATGAGTCAGCAGGGATGGGATGGGATGAGTGGCAGCAGGGATGGGATGGGATGAATGGCAGTAGAGATGGGATGGGATGAGTCAGCAGGGATGGGATGAGTGGCAGCAGGGATGTAATGGGATGGGATGAGTGGCAGCAGAAATGTAATGGGATGGGATGAGTCAGCAGGGATGGGATGGGATGGTATGGTATGAGTCAGCAGGGATGGGATGGGATGAATGGCAGCAGGAATGGGATGAGTCAGCAGGGATGGGATGAGTGGCAGCAGGGATGGGATGGTATGAGTCGGCAGGGATGGGATGAATGGCAGCAGGGATGGGATGGGATGAGTTAGCAGGGATGGGGTGAGTGACAGCAGGGATGGGATGAATGGCAGCAGGGATTGGATGAGTCAGCAGGGATGGGATGAGTGGCAGTAGGGATGGGATGGGATGAGTCAGCAGGGCAGAGGACTGGGTGACAGCAGGGCAGAGGACTGTGAGAAATGGGGTTCAAAACTGCTCTGCCTAATTTCTTACAGTCAGGACAGTGCTACATGAATAACCAGATACCATCTTAATCTTTGCCAGCTTTTTTACTTCTATCTAAAAGTTTAAAGATAGAAGTAAAAAAGCTGACAAATATCAAGATAGTATCTGGTTATTCATGTCCAGTGGCTGCATAAAAAAAAAGCATTCATAGAGACATTTTTGTTTTTACCTCCATGTTGCTCTCTGCCCCAGAATAACCACGCGATCATCCCTAAGGAAGGCTGCACCGCCCCAGTCTCCCAGTCACAGGCAAGATCCCCCTTGGCTGGCCAGGCCCCCTCACGAGTCTCGGCCAGTGACACTGAAGGGGGCGGGCCAGCTCCTCGGCATCAATCAGAGCCCTAAACAGCTCTGCAGCTGGGAGAGCCAGAGAAGGGAATATGTTACTGCATTAGATAGTTTCAACCCCGCGTCCCTGCACGATACCCCTGTAGGGGAAATTCCCTCTTATGCTCCGGACCTCCGGTACACTCCTGCAGACTGGCCACACGGATGGCGGCTCTAGATCAGAGGTGACATCCATCGGGGATGAGGAGGCGACAGGCCATGGTTGCGCCCTAGGCGGCAGTGCGCTCTAGGTCGACTGCATAGTTCGCCTATCGGTAGCGCCGGCCCTGTGTACTGGACAGTGAATGAACGGGAAGTGCTTTGTGCTTAGCTGTGTTTCTGTGAATGGACACAGAAACGATCGGTACCGATCATTCACTGTGTGTTCTTTCAGGAAATCAAGGGCCAGTAAATAGGACATATTTACTGCCCCCTCCCCCCCCCCCCCCCACTCTACATCCTGAAACCGATCCTCCTGTGTGCCTGAAGCAGCTGCTGGCAGAGCTGAAGAGGGGCACACAGGGGGGCCTGGACAGTAGGGTGATGGGGTCACAAATGCAAGAATGCAGCAAAGCCAGTGGGAGAGAGAGGAGGACCAGCAACGCTGCAGGGGGAACCGCAAGAAAAGCAATAAAGCAATACAGCCGTCCATCCTGCTTGGCACTGCTTGAACTGATGGCGCACAGGCCCGGTACATGCCTTATTAGTGGCCCTGTCTACGCCTTTGTAGTATGAGAGCCAGTTCACATCTGTATGGTGCATTTTGGGTGTGTTGTATCGCATGTGGGTTTTTCAAGCGTTTTAGGCATGTTACCATTGTAAAATGCAATTTTGATGATAGCACATCAAAGATGCAGCATGGAGGGCATTATTTTAAACCATCCCACCTAAAACACTCCAAGGTGAATGTGGCCTGCTTCACTGACCTGTAATAAGCATGTAGCAAATGCAGTCAGGTATTAGATCAAATCAGATTAGTATAACCAGAGAATTAGCAGTTTCATGAGAGGTCAGCAAGAGCCGAATTCATCCTTTTCTCAGAGTCAGTTACTTCCAACCCCTCAGAATATTTTTTGTTTTTTCATGTAGCCTAGAAAGCACAGCACCATACACACGCAACAGATGGTATTGGTTAACTTATTAATGCTGTCGTTGGTTTTGAAATGGAAGAATTTCAGAGTTGTGCATCCAATAGGAACTTTGAGGTCAACTGTTGCTGGGAGTGAGCAAAACGAAGCCGTTTTATCCCATTACTACAGCATGCAGGGGCAACATTCCTCCAATAATTACATTACACATACAAAAGGCTCTATTGTGGAAACAGACAATAAAAAAAAAAAATCTCTGGATTAATCAACAATGCAACGTAATTCAGTAAGTTTTGTTCCATTTGTGAATATTGTAGTAACCTGAAGTAAAATGACTGAACACAAAACTCCAGACAGCACAAATGAAGGTTATGGAATACACAGCATGTGCCAGGGTGTTGTACACATCATCGCCCCACTAAAAATATCGTTGGTTTACACCTTTTTGATTGTTGGAAAATCTGTCTACGTGATCACAAGAGATTAATATGCTTGGAAACACTTATTACCGCTCATGTCAACTACATTGACTTATTCATTGCACACAACATTGGTGCTTTGCCTTCTACCAGGCAACACATTTCAAGGGCAACTCCATCTTTATGGAGCAAAAATATAGCAGATACAAAAACAAATGCATGTACAATTGCTACGCAAGCCATATTGCAATTTGAAGTGGAATTAAAAGAGAAGTATTATGGGGCTTGAAAAAACAAACCTATAGTCAGGTCTATAAATATTGGGACATCTACACAATTCTAATCTTTTTGGCTCTATACACTACCACAATGGATTAGAAATGAAACACAAGAAGTGCTTTAACTGCAGACTTTCAGATTTAATTTGAGGGTATTTACATCCAAATCAGGTGAACGGCGTAGGAATTACAACAGTTTGTATGTGCCTCCCACTTTTTAAGGGACCAAAAGTAATGGGACAGATTAACAATCATAAATCAAACTTTCACTTTTTAATACTTGGTTGCAAATCCTTTGCAGTCAATTACAGCCTGAAGTCTGGAACACATAGACATCACCAGATGCTGGGTTTCATCCCTGCAGTGTTAATTTCGTCGACTAAAACCGACTAAAACGTTTTCGTCGACTAACACAATTCAGATGACTAAAATACGACTAAAACTAAAATGGCATTTTAGTCTTAAGACTAAAATATGACTAAAACTAAAATGGCATTTTAGTCAAAAGACTATAACTAAAACTAAATCGAAATTTGCTGCCAAAAATTAACACTGGTGCATGCTCAAAGCATAAATAATAACATATTAGATTTTTCACTCCAGGACCAGCAGTAGTATATAATGAGTTTGGAAATTGTAGAGAAATGCTTAAATAATGCATTACAAATTACAATTGAACTACACCCATTTGATTATAGATGACTAAAATGAGTTTTAGTCGACTAAAATGTAGGGCGTTTTAGTCGACTAAAATATACTGGAGTTTTAGTTGACTAAATACGACTAAAACTAAAACACTTGCAGAAGACTAAAATGGGACTAAAACTAAAATGCCATTTTAGTCCTAAGACTAAGACTAAAACTAAATTGAAATTTGCTGCCAAAATTAACACTGCATCCCTGGTGATGCTCTGCCAGGCCTCTACTGCAACTGTCTTCAGTTCCTGCTTGTTCTTAGAGTCAAAAAGATTAGAATTGTGTCGATTTCCCAATATTTATGGACCTGACTGTACATACTCACCTAGGTGGATGCGGGATCGATCTGATGCTGCATCTGTCCCCCGCCACGTCTAAGACCGAGAACTGAGAGATCAAAGATCACTGATTGCTCGGTTCCCAGTCCTCAGTGAGCTGGGTGACTAATCTCTGCTCTGCTCCTCCTGTGCTCTCCAGAGTCTGGACTGGCTGAGTGACGTCAGCCAACAGAGGACTTTAGGCCGCTGTCAGCTTAATACAGGTCACAGGAGTGCACTCCTGTGACCTACAGAAAAAGTAGGGACAAAAAAAAAAATTTGGCCCCATTTCTCCTTTTAAAACTCAGAAGCAAACCCACTCAATATATTGCAGCTTACCAATTCTTTGATTTGATGGTTGCATTTGTTTTCTTATTTAGACTTTCTTCTATATTCATCTGGTGATCTGGCCACTAACTGTTTTTCAAAAGAGCACAATCTCTCGCAGATGTATCAGTTACAGGGATCAGACTAACCATTTACCACTGCCAGAAATGCTTACACAATGACCAGCTATTTACACAGCTGCTGCAGGTCAGTGACTTAGGCAACACTACCGGCAGCTAATAGAAAGCAAGCAGCGATTTGGAGAATTCGGATCATGTGGCCGCCGTGACAGCCAATTACAGCGGTCACATGATCATAAACACCAACCCCTCTCTAGACATCTGAAACCCCTTAAAGAGCTAGGAGGCCTTGGCATCAAGGGGTTAAAGTCCATCCATGCAATTAGCATTTTAAGAAGGAGAGTTCAGCAAATGAAGCCTACAGATTATTTTCAACACAGATCCTACTAAAAATACAACTTTTGCCAATAATCATAAACACTTTTTTTTTTTTTAAATTGCTGTATACATGCTCCAGTCCAGCAATATCACAGGTCCTTCCTCCTCTCCTCTGGCAGCAGCAGCCCTTCCTCCTGCACTGAACGGTGCTCCCTTAACCACTTTTGGACCGGAAGGTTTTACCCCCTTAACCACTTAAAGACAAGGCCTATTTCTGACACTTGCTCTTTACAAGATAAAATCAGTATTTTTTGCTAGAAAATGACCGTACTTAGAACCCCCAAACATTATATATTTTAGCAGAGACCCTAGAGAATAAAATGGAGATTATTACAATACTTTGTCACACCATATTTGTGCAGCGGTCTTACAAACACAATTTTTTTTTTAGAAAAAATACACTTTTTTAAATTAAAAACTAGGAAAACCGTAAAAAGTTAGCCCAATTGTTTTCTATAATGTGAAAGATAATGTTATGCTGAGTAAATAGATACCCAACATGTCATGCTTCAAAATTGTGCACGCTCGTGGAATGGCGACAAAGATTGATACTTGAAAAGCTCCATAGGCGACAATTTAAACATTTCTACAGGTTACCAGTTTAGAGTTTCAGAGGAGGTCTAGAGCTAGAATTATTGCTCTCACTCGAACGATCACGACGATACCTCACATGTGGGCGCGACTTGCGTATGCATGCCTTTCTTGCGCGCGAGCTCGGAGGGACAGGGTGCTTTAAAAAAAATTTTCCCTATTTATTTTAACGTATTTTTTATTTTCGCACTGTCCCTTTTAAAAATATTTTTTTTTATTCCTATTACAAGGAATGTAAACATCTCTTGTAATAGAAATAAGCAGGACAGGTCCTCTTTAATGTGAGATCTGGGGTTAAAAAAACTTCAGATCTCACATCTACCCTTAAAAGCAAAATAAATCATGCTAAAAAAAAAATGGGCCCTTTAAGGCCGTTGGGAGGAAGGGACATATGACGTTGCTTCGGTCCTCCAAGGCCAAAGAGTCGAGTGAGGCCCATCTTGCCTTCACTCGACTTGGATGGACCGGATCTTTTTTGATTGCTCACGCATGCCATGGGTATATGTGGAATCCACCCCAAAATGCATTCTGCTGCTTCTCCTAAGTATGGGGTATGGGGATACCACATGTTTGAGAATTTTTGGCAGTCTAGCCGTGTACAGGACCCCGAAAACCAAATCACTGCCTTTCAGGCTTTCTAAGGGTGTAAATTGTTGATTTCACTCACTACCAATCACAGTTTCGGAGGCCATGAAATGCCAAGATGGCACAACCCCCGCCCCCCCCCCCCCCCCCAAATGACCCCTTTTCGAAAAGTAGACACCCTAAGCTATTTGCTGAGAGACATGTTGAGTATTTTGCAGATCTTGCTTTTTGTCACAAAGTTTTGAAAATTGAAAAAAGAAAAAAATATATATTTTTTAGAGCAATATATAATTAAAATGACAACTTTGTGTAAAAAAAAAAAAAAAAAAAAAAAAATTTTCCCGAAACTTGTGGAAAACTATAACAAAATTCAATTAACTCAACATGCCTCTCAGCTAATGGCTTAGAGTGATGGTCTTAGAAAACCTGAAGGCGGTGATTGGTTTTTGGGGTCCTTTATACAGCTAGGCTCCCAAAATGTCTCACATGTGGTATCCCTGTACCCAGGAAAAGGAGCAGAATGTATTTTGGGGTGTAATTCCACATACAGTGGGTACGGAAAGTATTCAGACCCCCTTAAATTTTTCACTCTTTGTTATATTGCAGCCATTTGCTAAAATCATTTAAGTTCATTCTTCTTCCTCATGAATGTACACATAGCACTCCATACTGACAGAAAAACACAGAATTGTTGACATTGTTGCAGATTTATTAAAAAAGAAAAACTGAAATATCACATGGTCCTAAGTATTCAGACCCTTTGCTGTGACACTCATATATTTAACTCAGGTGCTTTCCATTTCTTCTGATCATCCTTGAGATGGTTCTACACCTTCATTTGAGTCCAGCTGTGTTTGATTATACTGATTGGACTTGATTAGGAAAGCCACACACCTGTCTATATAAGACCTTCTTCCAGATCACAATGCATGTCAGAGCAAATGAGAATCATGAGGTTAAAGGAACTGCCTGAAGAGCTCAGAGACAGAATTGTGGCAAGGCACAGATCTGGCCAAGGTTACAAAAAGATTTATGCTGCACTTAAGGTTCCTAAGAGCACAGTGGCCTCCATAATCCTCAAATGGAAGACGTTTGGGACGACCAGAACCCTTCCTAGAGCTGGCCGTCCGGCCAAACTGAGCTATCAGGAGAGAAGAGCCTTGGTGAGAGAGGTAAAGAAGAACCCAAAGATCACTGTGGCTGAGCTCCAGAGATGCAGTCAGGAGATGGGAGAAAGTTGTAGAAAGTCAACCATCACTGCAGCCCTCCACCAGTTGGGGCTTTATGGCAGAGTGGCCCGACGGAAGCCTCTCCTCAGTGTAAGACACATGAAAGCCCGCATGGAGTTTGCTAAAAAACACCAGAAGGACTCCAAGATGGTGAGAAATAAGATTCTCTGGTCTGATGAGACCAAAATAGAACTTTTTGGCCTTAATTCTAAGTGGTATGTGTGGAGAAAACCAGGCACTGCTCATCACCTGTCCAATACAGTCCCAACAGTGAAGCATGGTGGTGGCAGCATCATGCTGTGGCGGTGTTTTTCAGCTGCAGGGACAGGACGACTGGTTGCAATCGAGGGAAATATGAATGCGGCCAAGTACAGGGATATCCTGGACAAAAACCTTCTCCAGAGTGCTCTGGACCTCAGACTGGGCCGAAGGTTTACCTTCCAACAAGACAATGACCCTAAGCACACAGCTAAAATAACGAAGAAGTGGCTTCACAACAACTCCGTGACTGTTCTTGAATGGCCCAGCCAGAGCCCTGACTTAAACCCAATTGAGAATCTCTGGAGAGACCTAAAAATGGCTGTCCACCAACGTTTACCATCCAACCTGACAGAACTGGAGAGGATCTGCAAGGAGGAATGGCAGAGGATCCCCAAATCCAGGTGTGAAAGACTTGTTGCATCTTTCCCAAAAAGACTCCTGGCTGTATTAGATCAAAAGGGGGCTTCTACTAAATACTGAGCAAAGGGTCTGAATACTTAGGACCATGTGATATTTCAGTTTTTCTTTTTTAATAAATCTGCAACAATGTCAACAATTCTGTGTTTTTCTGTCAGTATGGGGTGCTATGTGTACATTCATGAGGAAGAAGAATGAACTTAAATGATTTTAGCAATTGGCTGCAATATAACAAAGAGTGAAAAATTTAAGGGGGTCTGAATACTTTCCGTACCCACTGTATACCATGGTACATGAGAGCGATATATAATATTTAGTGACAACTTTGTGTAAAAAAAAAAAAAAAAAAAAAAATTGTAATTTTCCCAAAAATATAATATATTCCATGGACTCAACATGCCTCTCAGCAATATAGCTTGGTGTGTCTACTTTCCAAAAAGGGGTCATTTCGGGGATGTTTGAACTGTCCTGGCATTTTGTGCCCAATATTAGAAGCTTATGCCACACATTACCCACTCTTCTAACCACTTGAAGACCAAGCCTTTTCTGACGCTTTTTGTTTACACGAAAATATGATTTTTTTTTGTAGAAAATTACTTTAAACCCCCAAACATTTCATATTTTTTTTAAAGCAGAGGCCCTACTGAAAAAAATGATGGGTGTAAAAAAAAATGTTGTCACACGGTATTTGCCCAGAGATTTTCCAAATGCAATTTTTTGGGAAAAAAAAAATATTTTAAATTGAATGCACAAATACACTATATATTGCCCAATTGTTTGGTAAGTTTGGTAAAATATGAAAGATGATCTTATGCCGAGTACACTGAACAAAATGATAAACGCAACAATTTTATTTTCGCCCCCATTTTTCATAAGCTGAACTCAAAGATCTAAAGACTTTTTCTATGCACACAAAAGGCCTATTTCTCTCAAATATTGTTCACAAATATGTCTAAATCTGTGTTAGTGAGAAATTCTCCTTTGCTGAGATAATCCATCCACATTACAGGTGTGGCATATCAAGATGCTGATTAGACAGCGTGATTATTGCACAGGTGTGCATTAGGCTGGCCACAATAAAAGGCCACTCTAAAATGTGCAGTTTTACTGTATGGGGGGGGGGGGCCTAAAAACCAGTCAGTATCTGGTGTGAGCACCATTTGCCCCACGCAGTGCAACACATTTACTTTGCATACAGTTGATCAGGTTGTTGATTGTGGCCTGTGGAATGTTGGCCCACTCCTCTTCAATGGCTGTGCGAAATTGCTGGACATTGGCAAGACCTGGAACACGCTGTCGTATACGCCGATCCAGAGTATCCCAAACATGGTCCGGTGAGTATGCTGGCCATGCAAGAACTGGAATGTTTTCAGCTTCCAGGAATTGTGTACAGATCCTTGCAACATGGGGCTGTGTATTATCATGCTGCAACATGAGGTGATGAAGGATGAATGGCACAACAATGGGCCTCAGGATCTCATCACAGTATCTCTGTGCATTCAAAATGCCATCAATAAAATGCACCAGTGTTCATTGTCCATAACTAGTGTTGAGCGAACATGGACTGTATTATTCGCGTTTGTACCAAATAATTGGATTTTTGTTACCCCGAACACGGACCCGAAAACTTTACTGTATATTCGGGTAAAAATCCGTGTTCAGTCATTTTATTTCCGGGTTTTGTATGCATTGGCGCGCTTTTCATGGCGGGCTTTCAACAGCCAATCAACAAGCGTTTAACTGGTGTGCCTTAAGCCATCCCAGCCATGCATACAAATGTATTAGTAGCTGTGATTGGCCATCTGAAGCATATGACCAAGTCTTTATAAGTTCGAGCCAGCGCCGCTGCGTCATTCTGCTGTGTAGTTCAGGGACAGAGCACACATCATACGTGCTGGCTGCTGACAGGCAAAAATCATTTGTGTCCGGATAGAATTGAGGGACAGGTCGGAGTGTGTTAGGCAGGGCGAGTTGTAGGGCATTTTAGGGCGAGGCTGCTGATTTTTAGGGTCAGTGTTCTACAATCGATTTTGCTGTGTGGGGGGGTTTGCAGTGACCGATCTTATCAATCCTTTTAGGGAGAGGCTGGAGATAGGCAGGTGTCAGTGGTCCACATCGATTTTGCGGTGTGTGGGGTGCAGTGAACACAATCTTTTTTGCCCACTGAGGAGGAGGGAGAAAAGTCTTTTTCTATCAGTCACTGTGTGCAGCGTTTTTCCTTCAGTGCTGTGCTGTGCTGACTGTGATAATACACTGCTGTGTTCACATGTGCTATTATTGAGAGATTTAAAAAATTAAATTGTGGCATAGTCTGTACTAATCTAGTTAAAAATTATAAACTTAAAAGGGGAATTTATTTTTTTCCCTCCATAGCCTGCAGCAGAGCTGAATGATATAAGACACTGCTGTTCACATGTGCTATTGATAAATCACACCAATTTTATATCATATTTTTTATTCCGCTATTCAATAAAAAACCTTTGGGTATAAACAATTAAATTGCGGGATAGTCTGTGTTGGTACGTGTGAGATACACCTTTCCAATTTTTGGGGTGCATCTCATACTTCTGAAGATTTGAGGGTGCTGCCTGTTCCGAACTCCTCCTACTCCTCATCCTGCCTTTGGGCAACTCGGCGGTCGTTGTGGAGACACTGCAGCATGTAATCGCTCATGTGTGCCAGGCTGCCCAGAGGCAACGAAAGGCTGTCCTCTGTAGGAGGTGTATCGTCTGTGTCCTCTGTATCCCCCCAGCCACGCACCAGTGATGGCCATGAGCTGGCCTGGGTGCCACCCTGCTGTGAACATGCGTTCACATGCGTTGGAGTACTACACCAACATGGCCAGTGCCGATGTAACGGTTATCAGCTTAACTATCCCACTTCTATGACTCCTTGAAAAAACTATTCGGGCGATGATGGAAGAGGATGTGGCACAGGATGAGGAGGAGGATGAAGAGGTAACATTTCCAAGGCTTTCAGGGCAGTCATTCACAAGGGGCTCCGAGGGTGGGTTCCTGCACACACAAACACCAGGGACACAATTGTCCAGCAGGGGCACAGTTCTGGAGGATGAGGAGGAGGAGATGGAGGAGGAGATGGAACCATGTTCACAGCAGGGTGGCACCCAGGCCAGCTCATGGCCATCACTGGTGCGTGGCTGGGGGGATACAGAGGACACAGACGATACACCTCCTACAGAGGACAGCCTTTCGTTGCCTCTGGGCAGCCTGGCACACATGAGCGATTACATGCTGCAGTGTCTCCACAACGACCGCCGAGTTGCCCACATTCTAACTTGTGCTGATTACTGGGTGACCACGCTGCTGGATCCCCGTTACAAGGACAACGTACCATCCTTCACTCACTGGAGCGCGATCGCAAGATGCGCGAGTACAAGCGCACGCTGGTAGACGCGATGCTGCTGGCATTCCCACCTGACAGCGGGGCCACAGTGGAAGCACAAGGCGGAGGAGGAGGAAGAGGTCGCCAACGCAACCAGGGCACCGCCAGCACCTTAGCATGGCCGAAATGTGGAAAAGCTTTGTCAGCACGCCACAACAAACAGCAGCACCAGCAGCTCATATGGAACGTCTTAGCAGGAGGCGGCATTTCACCAACATGGTTAAGCAGTATGTGTGCACACGCCTACATGTAGTGAATGACGGGTCTGCCCCCTTCAACTTCTGGGTCTCCAAATTGGGCACATGGCCTGAGCTTGCCCTTTACGCCTTGGAGGTGCTGGCGTGCCCTGCAGCCAGTGTATTATCTGAACGGGTATTTAGCATGGCTGGGGGCGTTATCACAGACAAGCGCAGCCGCCTGTCCAGAGAAAATGTGGACAAGCTCACGTTCATTAAAATGAACCAGGCATGGATCCCACGGGACTTTTCCGTACCTTGTGCAGAATAGCGATGGATACCGACCTTACCCAGCCATTGTTCTATTTTTGCTCTTTCTCACTCTTTTGGGGTGTACCCTCATTTAAAATTTCTGAAAAAAAGCAGTGTTGGCTACCTCGTCCTCCTCAGGGCCAGATTAACATAGGGGCTATTGGAGCTGCAGCTCCAGGCCCCTACCTTTTATATAGGCCCCGGGTTGGCCATATTCACTGTTACCGCTCTTCTGTCACTTGTAAACACAGAAGTCTGGCTTCTATGCTCGCTTCCCCAGGCAGCTCCCTCAGAACCTCCCCACACAGCACGAAGGCCGGACAAGGAGGGACAGTTGCCGATGCATGGATGTGTTTATGGGCTTCAGAGACAGCATCCCATGTTGAATTAGGCATGCATGGCTGCACCCTTCCTCCTCTGGGTGCATGCCAAGGCACGGCCCTTAAGGCCCTTCAAAATCCTCAGCACCAAGCCCATGATGCTCTTAATCCGGCCCTGGTCCTCCTCCACCGCCGCTTCCACCTACACCGCCCATAGGTGTGCGCAGCCTATTGCATTAGGGTGTGCACCCCAAAGTTTAAATACACATGCATGTGTTTGCCTACATGTACATGGCCCGATACATTACTCTCCCTGCTGGCAAAGTGAAATAGAGAAGAGCAGGTCCGAGGGAGATCTTTCCCATCTCCTCACTGGCAAACAGAGCGATAATGCTATGTGCCCTAGGTGATTAGGGTGTGCCCAGGTACACCCGGCACACCCTGTGCGCACGCCTATGACACCGCCACATCCACCACCACCTCAACCTCCCTCCTACTCCATATGGGCCTCGTCCTTCAGAGATGAAGAACATTGTTTTATTTTTCTGTTTTTTTTTTTTGTTGTTTTAAGTTATTTCCCTATCCACATTTGTTTGCAGAGCACTTGCCATGCTCTTAACTACGTTTTGCTGCCATTTGCAGCACTCTAGCCCTTTCCATTGGTGTTTTAGAGCCATTTTAGTGCCTGAAAGTTCGGGTCCCCATTGACTTCAATGGGGTTCGGTGTCCGGGAAAAGCCCACCGCCACCATGGGCCACTCGATCCACAACGTTGACATCCGCAAACTGCTCACCCACATGACGCCATAGACGCTGTCTGCCATCTGCCCTGTACAGTGAAAACCGGCATTCATCCATGAGGAAAACTCCTCTCCAAAGTGCCAGACGCCATCGAATGTGAGCATTTGCCCACTCAAGTCAGTTACGACGATGAACTGCAGTCAGGTCGAAACCCCGATGAGGATGACGAGCATGCAGAGGAGCTTCCCTGAGACAGTTTCTGCAGAAATTCTTTGGTTACATAAACCAATTGTTGCAGCGGCTGTCCGGGTGGCTGGTCTAAGACGATCTTGGAGGTGAAGATACTGGATGTGGGGGTCCTGGGTTGGTGTGGTTATTTGTGGTCTGCGGTGTTGAGGCCGGTTGAATGTACTGCCAAATTCTCTGAAATGCCTTTGGAGACAGCTTATGGTAGAGGAATAAACATTCAATTCACAGGCAACACAGCCCTAGTGGACATTCCTGCAGTCAGCATGCCAATTGCAAGCTCCCTCCAAACTTGCGACATCTGTGGCATTGTACTGTGTGATAAAACTGCACATTTTAGAGTGGCCTTTTATTGTGGCCAGCCTAAGGCACACCTGTGCAATAATCATGCTATCTAATCAGCATCTTGATATGCCACACCTGTGAGGTGGATGGATTATCTCGGCAAAGGAGAAGTGCTCACTAACACAGATTTAGACAGATTTGTGAACAATATTTGAGAGAAATAGGACTTTTGTGTACATAGAAAAAGTCTTAGATCTTTGAGTTCAGCTCATGAAAAATGGGGGTAAAAAACAAAAAAAGTGTTGCGTTTTATAATTTTTTTCAGTGTAGATACCAAACATGACATGCTTTACACCCGTGCAGCGGCAACAAACTACGTACATTTTGAAAAGCCTTTATAGGTTACCATTTTAGATTTACAGAGGTGGTCTACTGCAAGAATTACTGCCCTCGATCTGATGTTCATGGCAATACCTCAAATGCATGCTGCAATTGCCGTTTACATAGGACTCCAGACCGATGCTTGTATTCGCCTTTGCGTGCAAACACGGGGGACAGGGGTGCTTGAATTTTTAGTTATTTATTTTGCTTTAATATTTTATTTTGACACCTTCCCTTTCTTTTTTTTTGTGAATTGTTTTTATTGTTATCACAGGGAATTTAAATATCCCCTATGATAGCAATAAGTAGTGACAGGTACTCTTTAAAAAAAAAAAAAGGGGTCTTTTAGACTCTAGATCTCCAGTGATGTACCTACCGGTATGCTGCTGGTCCTAATTGGGCATATATTGTAAGGTTCTCTTTTTTCATGCAGCCTGTGGTCTGAATGAAAAAAGAGAACCTAGCCAATTCCTCCATTCACATAGATCAATGTGGATGAAGAAATCTCTGCCAGAAAGTGTGTGGTATGCCCACCATTAGACCTCCCAGAATCCACCCACTTCTAATGATGGGCATACATGCAATGTTCTTTTTTTTCCTTCAGCCCATGGGCTGAAGAAAAAATAAAAGAACATAGCAGATTTCTCCATCTGCATTGATCGATGTGGATGAAGAAATCTTTGCCAAGAAAAGGGTTAAAAAAATAGATGGCGATGCATAGGGGAGTTCTGCCCTCTGTGTCCACCCCATCCCATAAATGCTCTTTTTTTTAACTACGGTGGTGAAATCACCTCCTACAGCACTGCAATCATTGATTTAAATATATGCTGAGCGCAAATGCTGTTGCTGTCAGAATAAACAAATCAGTGCTGCAGCTGATGGGCGAACCTGAAAAGCAAACAATGGCTAACAACAAAACACAGTAATAATAAAACATTACAATATAATAGTATACAGTGTAGTAAAACAGTAGAATGGTGGTATCTGCAAAGAAAACTATGATTAACAATGAAAAACACAGCAACAATAAAACATTACATTGTATTAGCATACAGTACAGTAGAATGGTGGTATCTGCATAGCAAACTATGGTTAATAAAAGTACAGTAAAACAGTAAGAACAGAAAATTAACTCAACTATTTTTGGCTTTTTAATTTTTGTTAATATTATTTATTTTTGTAATTTTACATTTTTCTTTGTACCTGTAAAAAAAACCTTAAACGTTGCAGGCTAGGGTCTCTCAAAATGCGATAGCCATCTAACATCTTTCGAGACCCTATGTGCAAGTGTGCCCTAGACTGTTCTGTGCTGTACCCTATACTAATACTGTACTAGTGTGTGGTAGTGACAGAAACAGTCCCTGATGCAGAGACCAGGTTGACCAGGACAAAAATAGCGGGTGTCACACCCATATCCGTGTTTTCTACAGACACAACATTTTTTTTGGGGTGCTCTTTGGGTAGGGGTACTAGGGACTCGGAGGACATCCGGAAAAATGCCTCTCATACAGCTGGCTCACTGCATCTGGATTGTGGAATTGGGCAACAGCACCTCCTGGATACAGAAGGGCTGTAATGATCTCTTCCTGGAATTTTAGGAAGCATTCACTTCTTCCTGACGCTTTGAATTGTACATAAGCATTCAGCAGAGCCAATTGGAATAAGTATACACTTTCTTTTACCAGCGTCTGGCCTTTACGGGCAATTAAGTGTGGAGCCATTATCTGGTCATTGAAGTCCACCCCTCCCATGTTAAGGTTGTATTCATGGACACAGAGGGGCTTCTCAACACCAGTCTCCATTGAAATCTGGACTGTCGTATCTCCGTGAATGGAGGACAGAACAAAAACATTCTGTGTGTCCCTCCACTTCACTGCAAGCAATTTATTACACTTCAAGAAGGTTCTCTACCCCCATCTAAGTTAGAAATCTACAAGCCTTTGGGGGAAGTCCCGGTGATTAGGTCACTCGGTGCCACATGTGCCAATTCCAGAATCAAAAAGGTGACTAAAAAGTAGCACGCTTGTGTAATCAACGCAGACAGCTTGTTGGGGCATATACAAAGCTACAAACTTTTGGTTGAAGTAATTTACGAGGGGCTGAATTTTGTGGAGCTGGTCATATCCAGGGTCATCCAGAAGACAACAGAGTTCATTTTCATAGAAGTGCATGAACCGCAAGATTTGCTCGTATCTAGTCCTGGCCATGACAACAGAGAACACGGGCATATGATGAAATGGGTCAGTGGACCAATATGACCGAAACTCACACTTTTTAGTAATGCCCACGAGGAGGAATAGGCCCGGAAAGGAAACAGTGATACGTTCCCATGCAAATTCTCTGGCAAGGGTCAGATTGGGATTTGCAGTGATGAATTGATCGGCGTATGAATTGCTTTGGTCCACAATAGATCTGTAAAGATCTTCCGTGAAAAACTGCTCATACGAAGCAAGGGGAGTAAAATCGTCTGTTTCCACTTGAATTCTGGCTTGGCCAGTGAATTGGGGGGGGGGGGGGGGGAGAGTACGGGTGCACGGGTGCTGCAGAAGTAGTGGGCTCGCAATCAGGATTTGCAAGCGCATCAGGAAGGTCCCTATGGGCTCTCCAGGCCTGTCTTCGAATTCTTGTTGGCTGCGGGACACTACTTGCGCTTGCCACTGCACCTGCTTGAACTGCACTTATGAGACTTGCCACGTCACCAAGTGTTATCGCAGTGCTGGTCTGACTACGACCAGGATTTACTAGGCCACGGATGCTTGCCAGTTCACCACAAGGTTAAGCAGCACTAGTACCGACACTTTGCTGCATACAAGAACCCTGTGGTTGTTGCACCTAAGCAATAGAAGAATGGGGTCGGGTACGCCTGACCTTAGCAGGGACCACTACTCCGTCGTCAGAGCTATCTGTCAGGGTGCCAATGTTCTCTACAGGTTTGAATACTAAGCCTGATTCTGGCAGCGAGGCTTCCCTAACGCTATCATCTGTCATGCTCAGCATTGTGTAGGCCTCATCACTAGTGTACCTCTGTTTGGACATTTTGGCCAATAAATGTATAGTTACATAGTGTGACTCGCAGGTAAAAAAGCACCTGGTTGTCAAGGACTGTTTGAACCGCTAACAAAAAATGTAACTGCTAGAGCTAGCAGAGATCAGGTTTGACTCTGCTAATGCTGCGGCTTAGTGTGCTGTGTATTAGAAATGACAGTAATCTGCAGATACTGCACTTCTTGGGGGATGGGTGGAGGGGCTAAATGCAGGTGCTGGAAGGTGTCAGGGCTGATCCTGCCAACGCTGCATTTTGGGAACACTATACTAAACTATTGGGAACGCTAGTATAGTTCTGATCTGATGAAAGAGTTTGATCCGTCCAGACATTATAATAGTAATGGAGATGTTTAGTGTGCGCGTGTGTGTCACTGGCAATCAAAGGGTTAAAATGTATTACTAAATATGCGGTGGGCAATCTGACACTATCCTGACACTAACTTATGTTTATGCTAACTGATATCACCTATGGCACTAATACAGTCATCAGAAAAAAGATCTGTACACTATAATAGTGACACTGACAGAGCACTGAAGGGGTTAACTGGGGGTGATCAGGGGGTTAAATCTTTATTAGGGGATATATAGTGGGTACCCTAAACCTATCTGGGACAGACACTAACTGCCTCCTAAACTAACTTGCGTCACAAGTGACACTAATACAGTGATCAGTAAATTATCTGTATACTGTATATAGTGACACTGTGACAGGGAGTAAAGGTTACCGGGGGGGGGGGTTGATCAGGGGGTGACGCATGTGCCTATGTGCACTGGGGTCAGTGTGGATCTTGTGTACTCACTGTCTGATGCATTCTTCTCTCACGCTGGAACCAAAAAGGGCTCCAGGAGAGAAGATTACATAATTTCCTATGCTTACATTACACAGGACGCTCTGCAATTGGTCAGAACCAATCACCAGGTCCAGGCCAATGATTTTTGGTCTGGACCTGGTGATTGGTTCTGACCAATTGCAGAGCGTCCTGTGTAATGTAAGCATAGGAAATTATGTAATCTTCTCTCCTGGAGCCCTTTTCGGTTCCAGCGTGAGAGAAGAAAGCATGACCTCATGACTGATCGGTTCTGAACCGAAACAGCCCATCGTGGGGATGGCGAGTGGGCACGCCCCCTAGCCCTGTGCGTGACCGACATACAGTTACGTAGGTTAGCACAGCTGAGCCACCTTGCTGCAGTAAAACTGCGGCGGGTGGTCGGCAACTGGTTAAAGGGATGTTAAAGTCACTATGTGACTTTACATGTACCCCCTCTGGAGAATGCTGACATTCAGTATAGTGGATTTGTTTTTTAAAAAATGAAAAGGTAAATACCTTTTGTCACACCGAAGCATGCAGTCACGTGATCCCTCTGTGCTGGCCGGAACAGCTATTTGGAGAAACGCGGGAGGGGCCGAGATTCCCCTGTGATGTTAGCCAGACATCAGGGAGGGGAAGAGGGGAGAGACTTTCAGAGTACCGCAGCGGATGACGGAGGCATGTAAACTGACTATGGTAATCAGGACTCAGCAGCCATGATTAGCATGGTCAGCAGAGGCACATTTTTATAATTTTTCTTACACAAATAGAGCTTTCTTTTGGTGGTATATAATCACCACTGGGTTTTAAATTTGTTTATTGGATCTTATATTTTTAATAAACTGGTCTTCCTAAGGGTTGTGCATCTCCATTTTACTTAAGGATAAGAGATTTTTCTTGGTTTGCGGTTATAATAGTTTTAGCAGTCATGAATAGGTTACATTCATGAACAGCTTGCTTATGGTTGGGATTGGCTACAGCTAATGACATGGTACAGCTAGCCAGGTACCATGTGATTTCTGTGGACCAATCACAGATCACGACTGTAAGCAAGCGGTTCACGAATGGAAATCCATTCATTACACTTTGTTTACATTGGTATTATGTGATTGATATGACCAATCATAGCAATAACATGATACCAGGAACCCAGTTACCAGTAACTGTGATCCACTGTCTTGTGGACACAGCTGTCATAGGAGCATCGCGCGGAGTACCCCTAACCCAGAACAGGCTGAATTACGTACATATACATGATCAAGCCTACCCATGTCCCCCCCCCCCCCCAGTAAATGTACTGTGGTATGTGGTTAAACAAAAAAAAAAAATGAACATACATACTAGCACGAAAGTGAAAGCAAGGTTGGGACTTTATATGAGGTGTGACCAGCCACAAGTAAACATAAATATATAATAATTCTCATTATCTGGTGTCTTTTGCATCACTTTACCATCACCACTGGTTTTACTTTTTGTGTTTTTCTGGCTCTTCTGGATCCCACCAACAGCCCCATTTGGATATTTACTATCATTATTTTATATGTTATTCCTATATACCTATACTACCTTCATTACCCTTACAGATTTATACCTTATTATGAGTGGAGGCTGTATGTGACCCTCTCTGGAGATCCTCACTTTACGCATCACCTTACTATTGTGCCTGCTCGGCGCATGCAGGCATCGCCCCCTCAGTTCCCAGCCTGGACCTAATCCCTGGATGCTACGCCACCTCGTTGTAAGCCATACCCCCTATAGGGTTGCGGGGTCTACTTGTTTATTATATCTACTTTATTGATTTATGTAGATTTTCTCTAGACCTTGCATCATGCCTACTCCTGATGAAGTGACATTTTCACGAAATGCGTTGAGTTCAACACAGGCAATGTCATCTTTTACAAGTTGTTTTTATCATACTCTGTATTTATGACCTTATTTATGTCCTATGTACTTGTTTGTATGTACCAGGATAATAATGCATTACCATGTACTTTTGTCTTAGACCATGTATCTTGACCATGTAGTACCTTTGTTTCATTCATGTATACCCCATTACCATGGATTACATGTTTTTATTGAACATTTTGGTTTTACCAGTATCTGGTCTATAGACCGTCAATAAATATACGATTTTTCATTATCCTCGGGTCTCTCTCATTATATATTTATGTTTACTTGTGGCTGGTCACACCTCATATAAAGTCCCAACCTTGCTTTTATTTTCTTGCTTTCATGCAACAGGGATGGAGACTCCGGCGGTCAGGAGTCTCATTTAAAGTCCCAATTTCCCTCTCCCCCATAGTCATTGATTTAGGGATGGAGGTGTGGGGCACCAGCGCTATCTTTTTAATATTTTTATTACATCAATTTTCATTGCTGCATGCTTACCCTTCATAATTGAGTTCTATCATACTAATTTTTTGCCAAGTTCATTCCTCAGTTTATGATTATACCCATTGTACTATGATTTTGCTTTTTACATGTCATCTGGGTTGCGGTTGGCTCCGGGCTTTGTCCTTCCTGGGAACTGCGATGGGCTCCGTCCGCTTCCTGTCCCTCCCCCCCCCGACTTGGTTGGGCGGGGCCTCAGCTGGGGGGCTGGGTGGCGGCCGCAGCGCATCGGCGCCACGCTTTCCCCGTGCGGGATATGACGTCACTTTGTGGCGCCAATGTCCCGTCACATGGTTGTCCATCCCGTGTACCAATGCGGAGGCTGCCCTGACGGTCTCTGTCGGCTTCAGATATTTGTGCACCAGTGTGACGCTGGGTGCGACCCTTGCTCTGACGCCTGCGTAGGTACATATTTTCTTTCTGGTTCTTCATACTTACCACTCTGTATACTCTAATGGTATTGTCTACATGGTTGTGCCAACTGGCACCATCACTCTAGGCACTTTTGTTTCTTCCTGGTTACATCTTTTCACCACGTACTTATTTTCCTACACTTGGTTCCCTTATCACATTCCCCACCTACTTGGTGGTCCACTATGGTATACATGTACCTCTACACCTTAAGTGGTTTATCTATATATCTTTTCATTACCTGGTATCTTTTGCATCACTTTACCATCACTACTGGTTTTACTTTTCGTGTTTTTCTGGCTCTTCTGGATCCCACCAACAGCCCCATTTGGATATTTACTATCATTATTTTATATGTTATTCCTATATACCTATACTACCTTCATTACCCCTACAGATTTATACCTTCTAATCAATGAAGGCTGTATGTGACCCTCTCTGGAGATCCTCACTTTACGCATCACCTTACTATTGTGCCTGCTCGGCGCATGCAGGCATCGCCCCCTCAGTTCCCAGGCTGGACCTAATCCCTGGTTGCTACGCCACCTCATTGTAAGCCATACCCCCTATAGGGTTGCAGGGTCTATTGTTATATCTACTTTATTGATTTATGTATATTTTCTCTAGACCTTGCATCATGCCTACTCCTGATGAAGTGATATTTTCACTAAACGCGTTGAGTTCAACACAGGCAATGTCATCTTTTACAAGTTGTTTTTATCATACTCTGTATTTATGACCTTATTTATGTCCTATGTACTTGTTTGTATGTACCAGGATAATAATGCATTACCATGTACTTTTGTCTTAGACCATGTATACATACATTTGTTTCATTCATGTATACCCCATTACCATGGGTTACATGTTTTTATTGAACATTTTGGTTTTACCAGTATCTGGTCTATAGACCGTCAATAAATATATGATTTTTCATTATCCTCGGGTCTCTCTCATTATATATTTATGTTTACTTGTGGCTGGTCACACCTCATATAAAGTCCCAACCTTGCTTTTATTTTCTTGCTTTCATGCAACAGGGATGGAGACTCCGGTGGTCAGGAGTCTCATTTAAAGTCCCAATTTCCCTCTCCCCCATAGAACATACATACTAACCTAGGTGGATGCAGCATCAGTCCAATGATGCATGTGTACCTTGCCAACTTTGAGACCGAGAACTGAGCAATCAAAGAAAGCTGATTACTTGGTTTTCGGTCTTCAGAGCTCTCTGCTCTGCCCCTCTTGCACTCAATGGAGTGCTGGGCTGTGGAAGGGGTGGGAGTGGCTGGCTCAGGCTCTCAAGTGCTGAGAGGCTGAGCCAGCTGCTGGTCAGGCATCTGGGTGGATCCCAACAATAAAGTCAGGATCTCTTCAGAGCCTGGACCTGCTGAGTGACATCAGCTGACAGTGGACTTTAGACCACCCTACTAGTACCCTTTTCACACCCCCCCCCAGTCTTTGCTGCACTTCAATTCCTCAATGATCATCTTTTGCCACTTATGACAGCCAGTGTAACAGTCTGTATTTGAAAAATGCAGTACACAGCGTGGTTGATTTACTATAACTGGGGTGTGAAAAATCTAGTGCAGCTCTACATAGAAACCAATTTTTTGGGGTTTTTTTTTCTCAAAGCTTAAAGTGATTGTAAAGGAAAAATGTTTCATTTTAAAAAAAAAAATAACAAACATGCCTTACTTACCAGCGGTTTTGCACAGAGCATCACCAATCCTCCTCTTCTTGGGTCCCATGCCGGCGCTCTGGGCCCCTCCCCCCTGCTGAGTGCCCCCATATCAAGCCTCTTGCTGTGGGGACACTCGTGTGCTTGTTCTCGGCCCAGCTCTCTGCATCCATAAGACACAGAGGGCAGTTCAGCCCCGCCTCGCTGGCTGTGATTGGCAGCAGCGGGAACCAATGGCTCCTGCATCTCAGCCAACCAGTAGGGAAAGCCTCAGATCTTGCGCATATCGCTGGATCAAGATCAGGCTTAGGTATGTATGGGGGGGGGGGTGTCTAGGAGGCTGAGGGGAGAGCTGCACACTGAAGGTTTTTTACCTTCATGCAAAGAGTGCATGAAGGTAAAAACCCTTCATCCTTTACACCCACTTTAGTTGAACAAGCTGAAGTGAGAAGCTGATTTGCTAGCATGCACGGCTGCACCAGATTTTGCACTCACCAGTTTTAATAACTCAACTCCAGCATGTAGGCTGTGTAGCATCATAACGCTTGCAATGGTGAGTGAGCAATGGTCAGTGCCGGCATGTAGCTGTGTTGACCAATGAGAATCTTTCAGCATCCGGAAACAAAGAAGAACACAGAAAAGTGTGGTTGTTAAATCCCTGGACCACTTCATTCACTAGCATGGGCAGTGAAAGTTAATCTTCCAAAGACAGGGAGGGGGAGGATTAGATCACCTTTTTTTTTTATTTTGTAAAAAGAAAGAAAAGATGAACCAACATTTTAATTATCTTTTACAACCAAAGCTTTCATGTATGATTTCACATTTTAAGTTTGTTCTAAACACTACAGGTATAAACATTATAAAACATTAAAAAAAAAAACTTATAGAAACATTACACATCATGTGACTTCTTAGTCAAGTACAACAAGTGCTACAACGGAAATTCTACTATAATTGTTTTGTCAGGGAATAGACAAATGAAAATAGAGTTCCAATTGAGCTCAGCCATTGCGGCATACTATTCCCATGACTCACAATCACAAGTTTTGATCCACAGGCATCTCTACTATATTTCATGAAGGAAGGCAGGTTATCCTGTAAAATAGGATGTGGGCTCCCTCTGCTGTTTGCTGGAAGAAATGACAAACACAATGGAGGTTTTTTCCCTTCTATTTTATAGATCACTATAAAAATGAACATCGTCCTGAATAAATAATTTAAGGCCGATATGTTACAGTTTGCATTGAAAGAAGTGTTAAAAATAAACACCTACAAAGATGAATAATTCAATAGAACAGAATACATAATGGCACCAGTGCAAAGAAATGTTACATAATTACAAGAACAATAGAAGTTCCAGAAGATTTACAAGACATTAGACATTCCCTATACCAAACATACCGGGTTGGACAGTAACAAGGAAGAACAATGGCAGCTGATCCCCAAAAAAGGAAACAATGGATAAATCAGATGAAGAACGGACTTTTCTGTTTGACTGGGGAGTGGGAAGGGAGGAGATGGGGTAAGGGGAGAAAGAGGGATGGAGGGATGGAGTTGCTTTGCCCAAAATTCTACTTCTTAGTGAGCTTCCCTAATACTACAAGAGTCGCCTCCATGGCCCTACAGAGTAGGCCTGACCAACCACCGCCCTCTTCATTAGAGGAGAATGGCAGGGAAAGGGGGGGACAGAAGAGAGGAGATGGAGATTTAATATGACAACTTTAAATGTACTAACCTATAATGTTAGAGAGCTTAACACTCCATAAAAAAAATACATAAGGTATTAAGGGAAGTAAATAGGTATTCTGCAAGTGTAGTTTTTCAACAAGAAGCGCATATAGCACAGGATACAAATGTAAAACTATCTTCAAAAGCATTCCCAACATGGTACTATGGGGACTCTTCAACTAGAAGAACAAAAGGGGTAGCAATAGGAATATCTAAAGGTGTTCGATTTGAAATAGAAGATAGGAGAGTAGATCTTGAGGGCTGTTTTTTTGCTCTTGAAGGGCATTTTACAAGGTGCACACTGGTAAACATCTATTGCCCTAACAAACATCCGAGGGGCTATTTGATTGAGATCCTGGGGAAACTGACAGAATTTAGGAAGGGTTATCTAATTGTAGCAGGAGACTTATGCCTCGTACACACGCACCGATTATTGACCGGGAATTTTCGGCCAACGTCCGATCGATTTCGGCTTGTTAGTATGATGCTTTCGACAACCGACTCCGACTTTTTGGCCGAAAAAAATCTGGTGTGCAGGCTATAAAATTTTTGTTGGCCGTCAACACAAAGGCTGATTTTCCGTCAGTCAGTACAGATTTCGGCAGACAAAAATCTACTAATCGGAACACGCATGATCGGAACCAAATAACGACCCGGAAGAATTTCCTCAAGAAAACTAGCCATTTTATCAAGAAAGAACTTTCGTCTCACGGCAGTCCAAAAAATATATGAAATGCGGAGCACATGCTCATCTTGGTTAATGTGAGAAGGAAGATGCTGCTCATAATTCTATACTTTACAATTAAAGAGGCATGTGTTCTGTTATGATGATGATAATGATTTGGCTATTCTATATGGTGCATGTATTTTTAAAATTAATTTAAAACTCTTCACCATTCTCTTTGTTTTTTGACTGCAAATATCTAACTATTCATGTGTCCCTTTATTCATTTCGTAATTAATGTCTAAAACATATATTGCTGCTTACTCCCAATATCCTACATTTTAAAAAATAAAGATAGGCAAGTAGTTTTTATATCATCATATTTATTTTTTAAATGAAGAAATTCCAACATAAATATATAAATACATTTCCTCCTCATAGAAACGAAAAATAAATAAAAAGGGTTAACACAAATAACAGGTTAGAAATTAGGGGCAATTACAATTGGGAATACCGGTAATCATGTGGCCATGAGGGGATGTGGGGATCAGGAGGGCCATATTGCCACTGACTGCCATGTGGCAGTTGTGGCTGGGTTTGCTGTGGTGGAGGTGGAGGGGATGGGTGAGAATTGGAGAGGTGGGTGTGTTCCTCTAGTTCCTCCAATTCCGCTCTATGCAGTACCTGCATGATCAGGAGCTCTGCCCTTTGGCACTGCGGCACCTTCAATTTACGCAGCTTGTTTGCCATCAGAAGGCCAAATGCTTCCTCCTCGTCCGGCTTTCTCTTCAGGGCTATAGAGGCCTGGCTGAGAAACTCTGTTGTTATCTGGTCCACATTTTTTTGCTTCAGGCGCCGTTTTGCCGGAGGTTGGGTGGATCCAGATGCCTCCACAGATTCCTGGCTGACACCTGCCTCCTCCACAGTGACACTTTCCTGTTGATGAAATTAACAATTTATTAGAATGTTATAGTGTATATAAAAAGTCATGTTTGTTGTATTTTTTCAACAAAATAGCAGACTTTACATAAAGGGTGAATTATTGTCTTGAGAATATTTTTTTGCCATCATTATGTTTATTGCAGACAATATATTGTGAAATGCTTTACCTGTGTCAAGTTTGGCTCCAGGATATCTTCCTCCTGGCTATCATCACATGAGCCCTCTGCCGACGTGGAAGGGAGCGTGGACAGGGATGGCCTGGATTCCTCATGTTCCGTCAGGAACCGCAGGCTCTCGAAGTACCATAGCCTGGGTACATATATCTCCTCAGCAGCAGCTCCAGACTTCTCAGTTTTTTTTATGTTATTTAGCTCCCTTTTATATGCTGTGCGGAGGTTGGCAATTTTTTGTTTGACATAGTTGATGTCGGCATTTGGGCAAATTGTTTTGCACATGTCCACTAATTTCAAACATGCCTCGTTTTTTTTTTGTCTATTCGAATAATCCTTGCTTTTTACCTTCCACAAACAGGGCAGTTTTCTGTACTCATCTATAAAGTTTTGCATAAATTCTGGAGAGGTGAATTTATCCACCATAATGATGATGTACAGTATACTAGGTAACACAACACAAAACCTAGTAAAAGAGCATGTATTTTGTCACATAATAAAGATAGGCCCAATATAAGCTGTATAGGGCCAAAAACACCCGCTTTTGAATCTAAAGTCGAACCTTTGTTTGCCCGGAAGAATCGTAGTTCGCCGATCGATCGTGCTCCTCCAAACGATTTGTCCGATAGCGAATCTTCGACCGAAAGATCTGACGTCCTTTAACCGCTTGCCGACCGCCGCACGACTATATACTGCAGCGGTCAGCCCCTCACAGGCAGAGTGACGTAGCGGTACGTCACTAGCCTGGGAGGGTCTGGGGAGCGAGCGCGCGTGTGACCGGCGGACCCGATGTCCGCCGGCCACTCTGCGATCGGCGGGGGAGAGGGAGAAAGTCAGGCAGCTTGTGTAAACAAGCTGCCTGTCATTCTCCTCGGTGTAAAGACACTGATCACACGGATCTAGTATGTAGATCCGTTGATCAGTGTCCTTACAGCTCAAGCCACAGCCAATCACAGTAGAAAGCACGCCCCTAGGGACACACACAGCCCCTCCCTCCCAAATAAAGTTAACCCCTTCACTACCAGTGTATTTTTACAGTAACAGTGCATATGTATAGCACTGATTACTGTAGAAATGTCACTGGTAACCCCAAAAGTGTCAAAAATGTCAGTCAAGGGTCCGAACTGTCCGCCCCAATGTCGCAGTACCGCAAAAAAAAAAAAAAAAAAAAAAAAAAAAAAAAATCGCAGATCGCAGCCATTACGCGTTAAAAAACAAAAACAAAAAATGACAGAAATCTTTCCCTTTGTTAGTAAACGCGATAACTTTTGCGCAAACCAATAAAAATACGCTTTTTGCGATTTTTTTTACCAAACATAGGTAGCATAAAACAAATTGGCCGAAAATGTTAAATTTTGATTTTTACATTTTTTTTTTTGGGGAATTTCATACAAAAAAAATGTGAAAAATATTGTTATTTTTGCAAAATTGACGCTCTTTTTTTGTTTATAGCGCGTGATCAAAAAAAATCGCACAGGTGATCAAATACCACCAAAAGAAAGCTCTGTTTGTGGGAAAAAAAGGACGCCAAATTCGTTTAGGTACAGCGTCGCACGACCGCGCAATTGTCCATTAAAGTCACGCAGTGCCGAATCGCAAAATACCCCCTGGTCGTTTAGCAGCCAAATCCTCCGGGGCTTAAGTGGTTAAAGACAGCGCATGCGTCAACTCCGCCTCCAGTGGCGCGCTGACGCAGGGGCGTGCACGTGCCGAATATTAGGCTGCATGCGACACACAAACACACACACTTGAGTCGGCGGAAGAATCGTCACACACACACGTGAGTCGCAGAAGAATCGTTGCGGAGATGGCAGAATCTCGGAGCTCTACAAGTGAAGGCTGAAGTGGTTGGGCCAAAAAAAAAAATCCAAAGCAACACCTATGAGCAAAGGTGAAATGGTGGAGATGGTGGCCATTCTTGAGAAGAATGATTAGGATGGCAGGCTGCAGAACTATGAAAGGCCCAACTCCAGAAAAGACAGGATTCTGGATAAGGTGGTAGCATCTTTAAATAAAATTTATGGTGTTGAGCGATCAAAAGACCAAATACGAAAAAGATGGTCAGATTTGAAGCATCGGGAGCAAGAACAGCTTGGTCACATACATCATATTCTTAAAAAAAGTATGTTTTTTAATTTTATCAAGCAATATGTTTTGGGTCGATTTGGTGTATGTTGTATAGAAATGTATAGATAATAATGTATATGAAGACTTTCCATTTTGTTATTTTATTGGTCATGTCTTGATTTGATTGATCTATTGATGATTTATTTGTATATTACATTAAAAGACAGGAATCCACAGTAAACTATATATGCATTTGATTGCAATGAATTTTCTTTATTGCAACAAATTTTCTAACCAAAAAATCATATTATTCACATATTCTTTTTGTAACCTTTAAATAGGGCAAAAACGAAAATTAAAAGAAAAAGAATTGCAAAAGAGGAGGAGAGGGGCATCGACAGTGTCAGCTCCATCCACATTGGATGAAGAACCAGAGGACATGGGCCCTGATGCTGTCACACATTCCCAAAAAGGTAATTGTTTCCTATGCTGAGTCAAACATTTCCCTACTTTTTAGGAGATAACCATGTACATGTCTGAATATTTTTTTATGAAAATAGCTGTCAAGCAGTGCACCATGTCCTAGCAAATGTACCTCCTGTGAATTTTATTACATGCCACATTTTTATTATTGTGTAGATAAAGACAGTAGTCCAGAGTGCAGCATGGTGGAGCCAACAAGTGTGCAGCCACCACAGCAACAGCAAGGTTGGTAGGCACAGATTTTTTTTTTTGTAGTGGGATACTAAAAATATGTTTATTTGCAATGATCGTTTAACCTTCTATTGTTGTATTTTCTAAAAAATGTACATTGCAGAGGTTCCCTCATTTGATCCATGGGATGTGTCACCTCCAGCCGGATCGGATGTTGAAATTTCGGATGCAAGATCTCCTGCCAGCATTCCGAACAGACTTGCAAGCTCTTCTCCAAATGATCCAGATCAGGAAACAAGTGTTGGGGAGCCAGTTTTGTGCCCAAGTAAGTATTTTTTTTAATGTGTTTTCAAGTGTATTTCTCGTTTGGTGTATTTGATGTAATGCTTCAAAGGAACTACCTGTTTGTTAAATAATGTGAAGCAGGTGCGCAAAACTTATAAATTATGTGTCAATTATATAAATCATATAGTGACACATCTTCTAAAGTTTTCTCCATTTGTGTAGATTTGTCACTATATGATTATATATTTGACACATGATTTAAATTTTTTGTGCACCTGATTCACATTTTCGACCTAACATATTTTCTACGTTTGCAGGTTTTCTTAGGCCCCATGCACACGGGGCGTTAGAAAAAACGTGCGTCAAAGCTAGTTCTGACGCCGGAAAAAGCAGCTGTAAATACATGCTTTCAGTAGCTTTTCCCATTTGCGTTATTGCACGTTTTTGCCACGTTGCTTTTAGCAGCGTTTTTTTCTGCCTCCATTCAAAATCAATGGTTCCCTATAGGAGCCTATTGATTTGAATGGAAGTCGCACCGCAAGTCGGATCAGGATGATCCAACTTGCGGGGCGACTTGCGCTGTGAGAATCTTGAGGGGGAACTCCACGCCAAAATGGGGAAAAACCGGCGTGGGGGTCCCCCCCAGGTTCCAAACCAGGCCCTTTGGGTCTTTAATAAAATTAATAAAAACCATTGAAATCAAAGAAGTGCCTATCAAGCCAATCCAACTTGTGGGAGGTGCTTCAGGAAGCGTGGGGTGAAATGTCTTGAGATTACATCAACAATTTGACAGCTAGAATGCCAAAGGTCTACAAGGCTGTAATTGCCGCAAATGAAAAATTCTTTGATGAAAGCAAAGTCTAAAGGACAAAATTATTATTTCAAATAAAAATCATTATTTCTAACCTCGACAAGGTCTTGACTATAGTTTCTATTCATTTTGGAACTCATTTGATGAATAAAAGTGTGAGTTTTCATGGAAAAATGAAATTGTCTGGGCGACCCCAAACTTTTGAATGGTAGTATACTTTTAAGGGATGTGGGTTATTCTCAAATAGTTTCACCTGTTCTGATAGATTAGTTGGAATCTTTTGGGAGAGGGATTTTTTGCAGGCCCCTGGAGCTACATGTTTCAGCGTATTGGAGTATTATGCAGGCAGCTTAGTATATAGAGCTACACATAGGTAGTTTAATTCACAATAACTACACTTGTTATTGCATGTAGCCTGCCAACAAAACGGGGAATTAAAAGTTAAACTTATATTTTTTGACAGTTTTACATTTTCATTTTCCATTTCATTCCTGTTTTTTTGGATACCCATTAATACACTTATTTGTATTTATTTATTTTATTAATGCTATAGCATTGGGGGTGGTCCATTTTATCAGATCATACCGTTTGTATATTGTATATGGGGTGTGATCCAGGGTTATATTATTTGTTTAGACCACTCAAGCATTATATTGGTGTGCATATGATTTAGATTGTAAGAGTGCCGCCAGCTTGATGGCTGATATTGCATCCTGATCTTGAACTAGAATCTTTAAAGTGGATGTTAAGGACATATTTATATGGAAACATATTCATATTCCCTTTTGCTGTAATTTTTGCACCTTATGGTTATTTATTAATTCAGAGACCATTAGTTATTGGAATTTGCATGTCCATAATGGTGTTTGCGCTTCACAGTGGCTCACCAATAAGAAGTGGATATTAGCTATAAAAACCCCCATATGGTAGATGGTAACCGGATTTTCTGATGACACCTATGGATGGTGAAATTCATTGATGTCCGACTACCGTCTACAGTTTCTGTTGACCACTGACGTTACGTCCGGCTACTCCGTGGTACGCAGGACGGCCGGCCTATAGGAGTGGTGAGCTAGGGGTGAGACTGTCACTGGTCCGTTCATATGTGGGATGCAATTATTAAGTTATTGGAGCTGGTGCCGGTCCTGGCACTATCTACGTAAGCATAATACCATTAGCTGTTTGTTAGTGGACATTTTATAATAAACAGGGTTGCACTATTTTTTGGTCTTTTTGCCTTCATATACATGCCATCGGGTATCTAGGAAGAGACTGTTGCACTGGAGTGTATGGTGACAGCTGTAAAGGGGAACCTCTGGTCAGTTTGGGTGCTCTGATCCATGATAAAGCTACAAGAATTTAGAAAGAGCTGGAGGAGAGGCCAGTCGTCCTTTCAAAAGCCAACCAAGAGCGAATCCGCAGGGGTCGGGAAGTTTCAAAGCCCTTTTTAAAATCGGGCCCGCCCAGACATGCCTAGCGGGGGCTCGTTTACTCCTTTAATCCAGCCTTGACCTTGGATGCCTGGACCGTCAAGACAGTCTCTCCGGGGCACATGTAGACCTTCAAAAATTCCCCTTGGCTGAGGTTAGTTACTACAGAACTTCCACGGTCCAGCAAAAAAGTGCTCCTGCTCTTTGTCGAGTCCCTGGTAGAACAAGGTACCGTGACACCAGTTCCGGTGCCAAAGAGATTTCAGGGCATGTACTCCCCTTACCTGGTCAAGAAGTAGTCTGGGTCTTGAAGACCAGTCATCGACCTCACACATCTGAACAGATTTATCGCAAAATAAAAATGAAACCGCTGTGCTCCATCCAGCAGGCAGTGCACCTGGGCGCGACTGTCTCACCTCTAAAGATTTGAAGGATGCCTACTTCCATTTGCCTGTTGCAGTCACATTCCAGAGTTTCCTCCGGTTTGCGGTGGATCAATTTACATGCCTGCAATTTGGAATCTCAACGTCGTCTCATGTTTTCTCCAAAGTCTTGCTGGCTGTAGTGGCCTTGATCAGGAAGAGGGGCATACGACTGCACAATTACTTCGATGACCTCCTCCTGCTGTCTCAGGACAGGGGAATAAGAGTAGAGCACGGAGACCAAAGTCATCCAAGTTCTCCGGGATTTCAAGAGAATCAAGAGAAGAGCCCCCCCAAGTCCCACGCATTCTCTAATTTATCTCGGGGCTCAATTCGACACGGCCCAAAAGCATCATCTGCCTGCTGATAGAGAAAATTCCGGTGATCCGGATCAGTATTTCCTTGGCTTTGTCGGCCTTCCATCTCCGGGCATCCCAGCGCCTGATGATCCTTCGTACTATGGCCTTCATGGCTCCAATGGTCAAGTGGGCACTATGGAGAATGCATACCGTTCAGAAAGGGTTGCTTCAGCCGATTATGTCATGGGCCTAGGAGGTACCTTGCCAACATTTCCGCAGTATATATTCCAGGGATTCAGAAGTCCCAGGCAGACTTTGTCCCACTTTCCACTGAACGACGAGTGGTCCCTTCATGCAGACATCTTCAAATGGAATCTCACGCCGGGGGTGAGCCTGTGGATCTTTATGCTTATCACAATTTTCCTTTCCTGATGGACTCCATGGCAACAGGAGTTCCCTCCAAGTGTCATGAGTAGGCTAGTTACGGAATGTGGCCTCTGGCTCAGCCTGAAAATTACTGTAAGTAGTTTAAAGGAAATTTTCAGTTTTAACAAGCATTGAAGCAGCTAGCTCAGGACATAGAGGATGAATACAAAAATTAGGTTTTCCTTTTCTTTATCAGAAACTGTCTGTATAAGATTGTTAAAAACCTATTGAAATCTAGTCAACTGTTGATAATAGAGATCTGCCAGTACAGTCAGTGTTATATATGGCACACATTTTCTCACTGAATTCCCTTGTATTCCACTGGAAAATTTAATTTGAGTAGAATGTAAGGGTAAGTCAAAAGCTAAGCAGCATTTTTTTAATGTTTAGTCATATACTATGTGAATGAGAACATGTAACATATAGGTGTTATCTTAATATGGCTACAAAAGTGGAAATATTGACCACTAAAATCTTACTAATCACCAGATGATCTTTTAACAAAATAAAATACAATAAGACATGCTTTGATCTTCATATTCTTCAAACGCACAAAATTACCAGACAGATATTAGGTACAGCACAAAATATTTTATTGTGCAGTAGTGCTGTCTAATATGATTGTTGGTCAGCCAATCGTTATTCAAGACTTAAAAGCACTGTGATGATTATTGAAAGTTGCGCAATCACATTAGGACCATAAATAAATAAATACACGTCAGTAGTACAACTTTCCAGCTATCAAAGAAAACCAAACACTTTAAAACCTTCATGTTAAAAATCATCAACACAAACTTGTCAATAGTGGCAGTAAAATGTCATGGACATGGCACAAATATTTAACATCAGTGATGTGCAGTCTGTTACATTAAACAGTCATTTAAAGTAGTCCAGTACCAATAAAGAGGTAAGATAAAAAAAAAAAAAGACTGACAATCTAATGCACACACACAAGTAGGCAGACATGTTTTTCAAAAGATAAAAAGACAAATACATATGATCAAAGTAGGGTTGCACGGATATCGATACTGAATAATTGCACTCATACAAATCGCATGCAAACTGCAGTCCGAATCGCATGCAGTTTCCCGCACTGCTCCTGAGTAAACCCAAGCTTGTCATAGTGACTTCAGCCTGTGTTCACACAGGACCAGTGCAGGAAACTGAATGCGATTTGAACAGGAATCTCATCGCATGCAATTCTTTGCAGTGCAATTTTTAGCCAATTAATTTTGTATGGGCTGAAATCGCACTGCAAAGGTATTGGAACTCCGTATCGGTGAGTGAGTACTTGACCGAAAGTATCGGTACTCATATGCGCCGGTAAAAAGACAGTATTGGTGCATCTCTGGATCAAAGCTGGAAAATTTTTGAAGCCCGAGAGCCGACACATCTAAAAAGGCACAGCTGTCTTTATTAAGGCGAGCGCATGATGCCGATTGGCCTTCAAGAATCTATTGGCTCCTAGAATGGACTGACTGTCCCCTACAATCTACAGTAACGTATGCACCTTGTGAATATAATTGGCTGTTTTGGTAAATACCAAAAATATACATATTTATAAAATATAATAGTATATAAAAGTTTAAACGAGAACGGTTTGTTACACCCAATACTGATTATTTCTAAGGGTGGGATTCGTTTTTCTGCAATGTTGTGTCATTTCTGGATCAATCTGCAACCAGGTCTTTTGATCAGTGTTGACACCCAATGATGGAGGAGAATTTGCAAGTAAATGGCCATGCCTGGGTGGCAGCAGTGGGCTTGCAGAGCAGTAATCATTGGGTGTTTGTAGGGGGGTTACAGTCACAGCTGGCACAGTGGTACTTCTCTCAGTGTATGGAGAAGGAACCTGAGAAACCATGCTGTAGGAGTGACTTCTGACATGTGGTGGAGCCTTTTTTTCTCTTTGTTTCTTAAGAAGAAACCAAACCATAAAAATGATGGCCAGCAGCAGGACAGCAAGAACTACCAAAGGGATTAGGATTGAAAGGGTATTGGTTTGGCTAGGCTCTGCTTTAGGGTCATCTGTAATTTGTTTAATTGTGGTTTCGTAACCAAAAGAACTTGTAGTTGTTATTTCCAAAGGAAGAGTTGACTCGTCATGCATTTGATTTCCCCATCGAATTCGATTGCCGAATCTCTTTAGGGGAGCTTCTGTAACATTTCTGTTCAGCCAGTGGCTGGTTGTCCTTTTCTCATTGCTCAGGCTGGTGTACAATAGAGCAGCTGAGGTAAATGAAAAAGATTCTACAGTTGCTGAAGAGTCCACAAGTACTGGATCATATGGAACCACAGAATAGGCAAAGTATCCCAGAGCAGGAGGCACATTATTAGCTTTTAACATGAAAGCAAATGAATCGTTGATCATTTCCTGATCTGTTACATTGGTGTCAACATCCAACAGTATTTGTCTGGCTTCAATGTCGCTATGTGTGAACTTTTCAGTCTCTTCATACTCGTCTCTTTTAGATGTCTTTCTTATGAGTTTACCATAAGCTGGTGCATCAACAACATAGTATTCTGGGTCACTGCTGGTCAGATTTGCTAGCTCTGTTGCATTCAGGTCCCCAGTTTTTAAGGTGTACTTTAAGCCTGTTGGTATTTTTACTCCAACAGCGACATTTACTAAAGGCTCCACAGTGATGTTCAGAGCCTGTCCTGTTAGATTACTTTCTGAAGTAAAGACCATTAATTGTAAACTGTCTTTGGATGCAGTAAAGTTTTCCATGTGATATACTACATTGCCAGACTCTATTTCTTTCTGATTAAAGTTAGTCACAGGCGTGTTGTTCACTATAATCCTGCCAAACATGGGTGGCTGTGAGATCTCATAATGAATCACTGTGCTCTTTCCATCTGTGGTAGCTGCTAGATTTTTAGTTGTAATTGTCGCATAGGTCTGTCCTTGGACAAGGACAAGATTTGTTTTAACTAAAGTTATGGAAAAAGGGGTAACGTCTAAATTAAAAAGTTTATATAAGGGTTTATGTTTGCCATCTGTCACACTGAAATAGAACACGCCTGACCTTGGGCTTCCATCTTGCACAAACCACAGGTCACCATTATTAATGTCTGCTTGTGTAAAATACTGAATTGATGCATTTAGGTTGTCTAATTTGGCCAAGAAGCCATTATTTGGTGCACTTATAACAGTGTATGTTATATCTTTTGGTGGATTATCCAGATCTTCAACATTCAGGTTCTCTGGGCTAAATGCAGCCATTTTTCCTTGCAGAACTCTCAGATTGGGCCGCTTTGTTTTAAGCTCTGGTGATTGGTCATTAACAGGTATTACAGTGATATTAAACATCTCCTCTATAACATCAAAGTCAGGCTTAACAGCAGATTTACTTTTTAAATTGAGCCATGTGGCAAAAGTGAAGTTATCTGTAGTGGACTCTGCTCCGTTGTGCGCATAGGTAATCCCAAATTTATTGACAATGTACTGGGAAAAGTTGGGCTTTTCTTTAGTGATATTCCTGTCTCCAACTATGATCACTCCATGTTTGGGTAACATGGTCACCTGGAACCAGACTTCATATGCAGCTCGTTGAGTTTCTGGCAGCCTAACTAGAAGGTTGGTGGCATCCAGCTTTGTTTTGTCTATTTCAATTTTCTCTCCTTCCAAAACAGAAGCACCTATAGAAAATAACGAAATATAATTATAAGGTGGACAGCTTAAAAACTAAAACTAAAAAAGTAAAATCTACTAAAAATACAAACAAAAAAAACCCCACAAACGTTATACTTACCTGCTCTGTAAAATGGTTTTGCACAGAGCAGCCCCGATCCTCCTCTTCTTGGGTTCCTGCCAGCACCCCTGGATCCTGCCCCCTGCTGGGTGCCCCATATCAAGCTACTTGCTATGGGTGCATTAGTGCATGCTCGCTCCTAAGCCCCACTCTGTGTGCCCCCCTCCCCCCCTTCACTGGCTGTGATTGAGCCAATAAGGAGGGAGAGAGACTGGAGGGAAGCTGCCTTCATGGACATCCCTGAATTGAGATCTGGGGGGGTGGGGGCAGTGGTGGGATTCAGCCAGTTCGCACCGGTTCGTGCGAACCTGTTACTAACATTTTACAAGTTCGCCGAACCGGTGCAAGCGGAGATCGGGCTGGTCCGATTCTCTTATAAAAATTCTGCAGCACTCAGCTTGCCCTTTCCTCTATGAGCCGGAGACAGTGCAGCCAGACCTTGCTTCCTGGTTAGTACTGACGTTTTCCCCCCCATAGGAAGCTGGCTGGGCTGAGACTCTGCTACCTATTGGCTGAGCAGGAGTCGGGCTGCACCGCCTTCCTTTGCCTCTCAGCCAATGGGTGCATTGCCCATTACTTTCAGCAGGCTTTCTGTGAAGTGACATTTAGGTGCTCTGCATCTGCAAATGGAGGGGAGGAAGGAGAAGCGTGTTATGCTCCAATATGTTGAAAGATTGCTAAAAGTGCCTTCTTTCCTCCCTCACTGCCTCTTTCTTTCTCTCTCCTTCTATCCCTCTTTCTTTCCCTCTCTCTAAATCCCTCTCTCACCATCCCCTCTCTCTCTCCATCCCCTCTTTCTTTCCCTCTCTCTCTCTCCATCCCCTCTTTCTTTCCCTCTCTCTCTCCATCCCCTCTTTCTTTCCCTCTCTCTCTCCATCCCTCTTTCTTTCCCTCTCTCTCCCCATCCCTCACTCTTTCCCTCTCTCTCTCTCTCCCCATCCCTCACTCTTTCCCTCTCTCTCTCTCTCTCCCCATCCCTCACTCTTTCCCTCTCTCTCTCTCTCTCCCCATCCCTCACTCTCTCTCTCTCTCCCCATCCCTCACTCTTTCCCCCTCTCTCCCCATCCCTCACTCTTTCCCTCTCTCTCCCTCTCTCCCCATCCCTCACTCTTTCCCTCTCTCTCCCTCTCTCCCCATCCCTCACTCTTTCCCTCTCTCTCCCCATCCCTCACTCTTTCCCTCTCTCTCCCCATCCCTCACTCTTTCCCTCTCTCTCCCCATCCCTCACTCTTTCCCTCTCTCTCCCCATCCCTCACTCTTTCCCTCTCTCTCCCCATCCCTCACTCTTTCCCTCTCTCTCCCCATCCCTCACTCTTTCCCTCTCTCTCCATCCCTCACTCTTTCCCCCTCTCTCTCTCCATCCCCCTTTCTTTCCCCCTCTCTCTCTCCATCCCCCTTTCTTTCCCCCTCTCTCTCTCCATCCCCCTTTCTTTCTCCCTCTCTCTCTCCATCCCCCTTTCTTTCCCCCTCTCTCTCCATCCCTCTTTACCCCTCTCTCTCTCCATCCCTCTTTACCCCTCTCTCTCTCCATCCCCCCTCTCTCTCTATCCCTCTTTCTTTCCCTCTCTCTCTATCCCTCTTTCTCCATCAGTCTCTTTCCCTCTCTCTCTCCATCCCTATTTAAATGAGGCATACAATAACGGCACCATAGATAAGGACACATACGAGTATCTTAAGATTGATCTCCCACAAACACCAACGCTCTACTCACTACCAAAGACACATAAGGACTTGCATCACCCCCCTGGTCGTCCAATTGTCTCAGGAATTGGCTCATATACTGAGCCTCCGAGTAGATTAATAGACCAATATTTACGCCCACACGTGGTAACTTTACCATCATATATACAGGACACCCCAGACCTATTGAGGACGTTATATGATAAAAATATGCCACCAAATTGTATCTTGATAGCTCTGGATATTGAGGTGTTATACTCCTCTATTCCTCACAATCTAGGCTTAGACACAGTGAAACAATTCCTGAAGGAGAGGGGTCCATTGTTTGAGACATATATTGCACAACACTATATTTACTTTTGACAGCTCCCACCTCATCCAGGTGCAGGGCGTGGCCATGGGCACTTGTTGTGCCCCGGCCTACGCGAACCTGCACCTGGGTGGGTGGGAGCAAAAATTATTCAGTGATGAGTCCCTCGCTATGTACCTGAGCCACATTTGTGGCTCAGGTACATAGACGATGTCCTCATCATTTGGGACGGAGGTATCCCCTGTTTGAGGCCTTCTTCAAGGAGTTGCACAATAATGCCCTAAATTTGAAGTTTACAATGACCTGGAATGAACATAAAATTGATTTTTTGGACACCACTCTTTTCTTCAAAGAGAACGGTCAAATTGGATCTACATTATACAGAAAACCCACAGCAGGGAACACTATTTTACATTCTGCTAGTGCACATCCCAAGACCCTCATTAACAGTATCCCATATTCGCAATATTTCAGACTAAAACGCAACTGCTCTGAGGATGTAGATTTTAAAACTGAAACCAATAAATTACAGTCACGCCTCCTTAAGAGAGGTTACTCTAAATCTATCCTTCGCTGTGCATTCAATAAAGCGAACAGTAAAATCCGACATGACCTTCTCTTTGTTTAAAAGGAAAAAAATGATGATAACAAGATAAGATTTATCACTACGTATTGTAAACAGCATACAGAAATTCGTAATGTCCTGACAAAAAATGGGACATTCTTACGAATGACCCTATTCTATCAAAATCGATTAGGGACAATGTTGTTTCAAGTCATTATAGAAGATATGAGGAGGCTGATCATACCCATAAAGGCTTGTACAAATGTGGGGAATGCAATTTCTGTTTCTTTCTTTTATTTTGGAAGGGGATTCTTTCAAATTACAGAATGGCCGTAGGAGGTTCATTAACCAATACATCACGTGGCAGACGAAAGCGGTAGTCTATATCATGTTTTGCCCATGTGGATCATTCTACGTGGGCAAAACGATTAGACCCTTATGGAAACGGATTTCTGACCACGTTTCTTACATCAACAATGGCCAAATTAACACTCCAATTGGGGGCCACATTGGCCTCAAACACAATTTTGATCAATCAATCATCCGCTTCACAGTTCTGGACGTAATTCCAGATGACGGAAGAGGAGGAAATATTGATAAAAAAGTACTGGCCCGGGAAGCCAGATGGATCTATGATCTTAGAGCCACCGTACCCCCTGGATTAAACGATATGTTAAGTTTCAAACCCTTTTTAGGACTCAATACTGTCCATCAGATGGTCTTAGCCCGGTTTTACATATGCTTCTTCTGTCTTTCCTCTCTTGTGTTTGTGTCTCCTATGTGATTATTCTATGTGATTATTAGTATGATATAAATTAAGTACTAGCAATAATTGGTCGATCTAAGATGTATGTGTTTTTATGCTGTGGATGTCATTATGTCTAACTGTGGGCATTGAAAGTATCAACCTTTGTTATATTTGGGTATAAAATATATATCCCCTTTTTCCTCTTGTTATAGGGTCAGTGCCCCTTTAATTTCTTAGGGATCTCCAAAACAGACCATCAGTCTGCCTCTTTGAGATTTACCATTTGTTTACTATTACAAATCTCCTGTAAACTGGATGAGATCTACCATGGGGTTTCGTCAGTAAATTGCTGTATACTGAGGAGGTATGTTTATTTAATCTCCTTTGCGTGCTATGTTTCCTTTTTCCTTTTATGCATGCCCTGGTTATCTCTGCGATGGGCTGCAGATGGCGCCGTTGGCGCGCTGTCGGGGTTGTGTGGACTGACTGTGTGGGGCCGGTGTTTCGTGAGAATTACCCACCCGTGAGAAAAACCTACCCTCGTCACTTCCGGTTGCACGGCACTGTATGTAATGCGGCGTTTACATTAAAACAGCTGTGCTGCAATACCAGTCATCTTCACTCCTGTCCCTGTCACTTCCCTCATCTCGGCTAGTAAATATTAAAGCGGCGGCGGGTGTATGAAAAGATAAATCACGGAGCCGACACCCGCTTTTATATTTACTAGCCAAGATCAGGGGAGTGACAGGGACAGGAGCGGAGATGACTTATATTGCAGCACAGCTGTTTTAATGTAAGCGTGGCGTCGGTAGTTTTTTTTCACCGACACCGTGATAATTTCCTACTAGTGCGCATGCGCACTAGTCAGGTCCTCAGCTGTTCCATCAGGTATCCGGGGCTGTGGGCATGCGCACTGCTGCGCTGCTCAGCTGTTCCTGGCCGGAAGTGACGAGGGTAGGTTTTTCTCACGGGGTAGGCAATTCTCACGTTACACCGGGAGCTATGTCTGAAGCAGCCTTTCCGGTTTACATTATTGGAACGCAGTAACACGCCACTTCCGGTCATGTAGTTCAGCCGTGACGATCACTTCCGGCGCGCCCGAGAATGACGTCGTTAGGATTGCGACGTCGGTACGGCGTTTGGCACGTACGGCCCATACCGCCCCAACACATAAAAAGTGCCTTTGGATTAGTAACCATTGTAGGCAGGACAAGCGGCTCCTTATTATCTTCAAAAGGTATGTATATTAGCACTCTACTGCTCCACATCTCATCCTCTTAGACGCCCTTTACCCCTTTATCCAGCCAGACATATGGACCATAGCTGTAATTATTTTCAGGTCTCGGTCTATGATCTGGCGACACTGTCTCATAATGATGGGGGATATGTACTAAGAGACCCTGATACGTCCTGTCTCCATGTGTTTCCTCAGACTATATATTAGAGGTATGTTAACCCTGAGAGCAATGCCCTGAGGACTATAGAACCTCTACTTGCCATTATTCTTCTGCTCTGACCCCCCCCCCCCCCCTCTCCCTTCCTCCACATTGTATGTCTCCTCCATGGCTGACCGATCCCCACAAATTCCTCTTCCAGCACATTATAGTATTGAATGATGTCGCTTGGGAAGGCTCATCCATTGAAGTGTGGAACCCAAAGATTGGTCTAGAAAATTATGGCTTTGATATTAACCCAAGTAGGTATGTATACATGAATCGCCAGTTTTCTAAACATTCTGGAAATCTTCTTTCAGTTGATTGGAATAGTAACTGACTTTAAGGAGAAGACGCACTCATATATATATATATATACATGTATTCATCTGTGGTATATACGGGTTCTGTCTATAGTCTATGTACAGTGACAGACGAGGAGAATGGAGGAGACATGTATATGAGTGTTTAGTCTACCCTCTGTACCTCTGCATCTATATACATTCTTATTGAAGTATATTATCATTTTCAGCCAGAATACAGCGTCTTTGTTGACTGATTCAAATTAACAGAGGATACATCCAAATAGAGGGGAATAAAGACCCCCTTACAACATATGGGGGACCCACACAAACTTAAGGATCAATAATCTTAGATTGGTCTGCTGTACCAGTCTGGTGCTCACAAGATACTTATGAATACAGGAGTCTAGATGTTCTGCCCATTAATAAACACTACATACAGCAAGGTTGGTATAAGATGCCCACAGGGACCTTGACTAAAATGTTACCCACAGTATATATATCTGTATGAAATATTATGGTATTAACTGGATATTGAAAATATTTTTGAAGTTACCTACATATATGATCTAATTTATGTCTTTTTTTGTATATGTACATATTACAGAAATATCGGTATTGCTCGGTCTCTTTGGCCCTGACGAAGCCCGATGCGCAACCCATTGGCTCATTGGGATCTTCAAACCGAATAACAACAGAGACTTCTCGCACCAACACCAGCTTGAAGCATGTATTAGCCCCCTATAAGGGGTATATTTCTGTGCTGTGGTTTTTAATTGATTTTTGGTGAATATATGGGGGATTTGTCTCATTGTGTCCAGTAATCCCTCATGTACTACACTATATATTTTATATGATCTAAATAAAATGTTCAATTTTTTATAAAATGGATTCTTGGTTTTCCTGTTTCAATTGGGCCCTAAAACCCATACTTTCTCTATTTTTGTGATATATACTCTCTCCGTCCCTCTTTCTTTCCCCCCTCTCTCTCTCTCCATCCCTCTTTCTTTCCCTCTCTCTCTTTCTTTCCCCCCCTCTCTCTCTCCATCCCTCTTTCTTCCCCCCTCTCTCTCTCTCCATCCCTCTTTCTTCCCCCCTCTCTCTCTCTCCATCCCTCTTTCTTCCCCCCTCTCTCTCTCTCTCCATCCCTCTCTCTCCCCCCCCCTCTCTCTCTCTCCATCCCTCTTTCTTCCCCCCCCTCTCTCTCCATACCTCTCTCTCTTCCTCCATCCCTCTTTATTTCTCTCTCTCCCTCCCTCTTACTTTTGTTCTTTCTTTCATCCTTTCTTTCTCCGTCCCTTTTTCTCTTATACTCTCTTCCTCCCTCCCTCTCTTTGTTTCCCTTTCTCTCTCTCTCTATACAGGGGAAAGGGGGAGGTTGCTGTGTCCACCACTCACTGATGTACTAACTCCCTGCTTTTAATTTAATCAGTTACGGACCGGAAGATTTCCCCCCCTTTCATGACCAGGCTATTTTTTACGATTCAACTCTGTTATTTTAACTGACCATTGCGCAGTTGTGCGACACTGTACCCAAATAAAATTGATATCCTTTTTTCCCCACAAATAGAGCTTTCTTTTGGTGATATTTGGTCACCTGTGAGATTTTTACTTTTTGCGCTATAAACAAAATAAATAAAAAGAGCCACAATTCTGGAAAAAAAAAAACACAATATTTTTACTTTCTGCTATATAACATTCAATACCAAATCTTTTCATCATTTTAGGCCAATTTGTATTCTGCTACATATTTTTGGTAAATAAAAAAAAATTACAATAAGGGTATTTTGATTGGTTTGTGCAAAAGTTATCGTGTCTACAAACTAGGGGAAACATTTGTCATTTTTTTTTTTTTTTTTTTTTACTAGTAATGGTAGCGATCTGCGAATTTTAGCGGGACTGCAACATTTTGGCGGACAGATCGGACCCCTGACATTAGATTAAAAAAAAAATTACACCATGCTTGAAAGTCGGAACTGGTTACTAAAATTTTTGAATCCCACCAATGGATGGGGGGGCTGCATGCTGAAGGTTTTATTTACCTTTATGCATGGAATGCATGAAGGTAAAAAACCTTCAGCCTTTAAAGTCCTACAAGAGGTCATATAATCACACAGCTACACAGGCAGTACAGCACAGGTAACAGGGTGGCTAACAAAATTGAAAAGCTGACCAATGGCTTTAACATATGGTAGCTGGTTAGCAAACAATGACTCAATAATATTTAATTCTTAGTGGTTATAGGAGTAACCCTTCTATAACCAGCAGCCTTTAAGCAGATAATTATTGCTAACCAAAAAGGGCAAAGGAAGTGCAGGGCTACAGAAGAGAATAAAAAAAAAAAAAAACAAAGTTCTTGTTTTGAGCTGCAAGGCCATTTTTTTTCACCTCTGTACTTCTACTGTGACCTTATTAAATAAAATTGAAACAGGCTAAGGAAATTTCACAATTAAAAATTTGTTGAAGGAGGCCCGATTTTAGACACAATCAAGATAGTGTAAGGAATATTTTTTATCTGGTTGGAGAATACCTTTGAAAAATATGAAACCTAAAAAGTTACCAGTATTTGCAATGAGGTGAGTTGGTCTGTTCGGATCATCAATCTCATACGATATTGTTATGAGGAACTTCTGGTTTTCTAGCACAGCCGGGGGTGAAGAGACTGTAAAAGAGAAGGAATCCTGTGTACTCCAGACCAGAGCTTCTGTATCTGTATGTTCATAGAAGATTACCGCCTCATCCACCTGTACAAGACAGAAAACAAATCCATCTTTTCTAATTAAAGGTAAATTAAACAGTATCGTCATAGAAAGTCATTGTCAAACCAATAATACTATGTCAAATGAAAGTAATCAAATGCTCATAATGCACAATTGTATATGTATGTGACTGTGACTATAATGGACTTAACCACATACACATTTTAGAGCTAAAAAACCCCCCTAATACCAAACTACCCCCAATTACCCTAACACTAACCCCACATTACAGTACATTACATTTACTGAATAAAGATAAATACTTACCTTTAAAATTGATCTCCGGTGTGGGCATCTGAAGCCGTGGTGTCCCCTTCTGTGTCCCTCTTCGTGGTTCTGGGCTACCCAGAATGCCAATCGCAATCTCGCGCATGCTCTGTAGATTGCGATCGGCACTCAGAGTAGCAGCTGGCCGTTCCCATTGCATCCTGGAATGACGCTCATCTCCCAGAACGCAATGCAAAGGAGGAAGTGACGTCGGGGGCCGCGGCCGCACAAGGAGGCAGAGGAAGGAAGGTAAGGTTATTTTCATTAAAAACAAGGTAAGTGAACCAAAAAAAAATATTAATTATCCAATTCTTTTTCAGATTGTTTTAAGCTAACTGATGCTGCAAAGTTTATTTTTAGGCTGGAACTCCGCTTTAATGGAGAGAGATAAGGGGATAGCCCTTTTTGGAGGAGGGTTTGGTGAATACCTGCTATAGCGGCTCCAATGATAGGGTGACCAAAGTGCTGTCGCACTTTGAATGACAATTGTGTGGTCATGCAAAACTGTATCCAAATAAATTTTTTATTTATTTATTTATTTAGACAGATATTGCTTTCTTTTGGTGGTATTTCATAACCACTGGGTTTTTTTAATTTTTTGCTTAAAAAAAATTTTTTTTTTTTACTTTTGATTGTAAAATTTTGCAAGTAAGTCATTTACCCTATTAACTTATATGCGATGACGAGGCTGCACTGATGGGCACCGATGAGGCGGGCACTGAACTGTCCGATTATCATAGTAAACAATGAACTGACAGTCTTGCACAGACACCGTGTGGGAGGAAAGAATTGCCGATAACCGACAATTGTGTTTACATGTCACCAGCAGTGATTGTACACAGCTGATCACAGGATAAAGGGCCACTGTGATTGGCCCTTAACCGTGATCTGTGATCAGATGTGTTCAAACAAAGCAGTGGTCATAGAGCGTGCCGCATGCCTGCCCCAGGGGACACATGGGAGGCAGGGTTTTGGGAGGACGTCCATGGACACCCTCCCAGAAGTGGAAGCCCACGTTGTAGCCATCTTTTAGCTATAGTGTGGGCAAGAAGAGGTTAGGAAATCAGTAATGTTTGAGTGGTACCCAAGGCAGTGTCAGTAAGACCACTTGAGAGTTGAGAGGAATGCTGTTGAATCTGGGCCCATAATTTATATTGTGGTGATGTGCACCACATACAAATGTGAGGCTGTATAGTAAAGCCCAAAAAGGAACAAACAGGGGGTGCCATGCTAAGTGCAGCTGGTAAAAACTGTGTTTTTTATATAAAAGCCAAATGGCGGGGGGGAGGGGGAAGAGGAGGAGACTACATGGTGTGCGTGCAGAGCTTGTGAGGGAGCTGCAGTTCCATCCCGCTATGCTAAAGCGGATCCCCGCGACCCGATCGTCCCGCTCTCACACCCCCCGTGCCCGATGAGGTTCCTTACCGGTCCTTTACAGGAGAAGGATCATGGCAACAACTGAGCAGGTCGCCCTGAAAGAGGAGCCGACTCACCTGATCCTGGTCTGTTCCGGTTTGCTAAGGATCTGGTCCATCTGGCTTCTGGCATTTAGCGTCAGACCATCTAGAGGCCACGTTTAGCATCGGCGTCGCTTGGCGCCTGCACCCAGCACTGGTTTCCAGCACAGACGAACGCCGTAGACCTGCAGTCTGGCCGGCTCCGCTGTGGGGTGCCTGGGTTACGTGGAAGTGCATTGGGGAGTCAGAAGAGAGGAAGAAGGAGCGCGCCCTGCTGAAGTTCAAAAGCAGTGGAGAGAGCCACGTGGACTAGCGAGTCTGGAGCGGGCAGAAAAGTACAGGGTACCGGACACATTAGACATGACAATCTACAATGTTGTGAGTTTTATCTTGCTCCTGTTAATCGCTGTCCTTTTTATATCAAGTGGTTGAACTTGCTTTTGAGCATTAAGTGACTACCTGTGACCCTTGATTTTGGTATTAAGTGACTGCCTGAGACCCCTGATTTTGACAGATAGTATGTCTTATTGATTGAAAAAAGGGTTACCACTGGGGACTGTGATTTTTCCTTTCTGGGGGGTGGAAAATTAAATGTTAAAATATGAGAAGTAAATCAGCAAGAGGCGATGCGATGGCAAAGTCACCTAAAGTGAGCTCCAGTTCCGGAAAAATTAAATAATTCTTGTTACAAGAAAAATACCCTGGATGAACAAAACTCAGATAAATAAACAGAGACAAGAGAAAAAAGCGGACAAATAAGGCCATCATTGGGTCTGGATACCACTATGCAATCAAGACCAGAACAAGAACTAGAGGCAGAATTAGGGCTGGATCCTAAGATGGAGAGGATGGAGAGTAATCAACCCCCCACTAAGGGCGAAATGGTCGTTATGCTCGCAGCACCAGAAAAATCTATAAAACAGAGCTCATAAGAACTTGGGTCATCTACTAATGAAAGTGGAAGATTTAGAAAAAAGCCAGATAGATCTCTTATTATTTGTACATAGCTAAGAAGAGAAATGAAAGGTTTAAAAAAGGGAACACAGAAGCCTTGCCTATAAAATGGAGGACCAAGAAAAACGGGAGCAGGAGAAAGAATTTGAGAATACGTGGTCTACCAGAATCGACGCATGGCGAGGAGTCGAGGACCTACCAGATAAAATGAGAAAATTATTTAACCCATTGTTGAATAGAGGATAAGTGGAACAGTTAAAGGTGGAGAGAGTGCATTGGGTTAGGAAACCAAGTGGTATACCAGCTGACGCCCCTAGAGATGTGATCATAATATTCCAGAGCTATGCTGAAAAGGCCCAGATCTGGGAGAGTCTGAAAAGAAAGTCACCTATAAATTATAAAAATGTAAATATTCAGATCTTTACAGACTTATCCCAGGCCACGTTAAGAAGGTGGATTACTGAAACCACTTGTGGACTTATTGCAAAAGCAAGGAGTACAGTACAACTGGGGATTTCCAGCCTGTCTGATCTGGAGGAGAGACGGCTGATCAGTAAGACTAAGATTCCCTGAGGAGATACAAGACTTTTGTGAAAAATTAGAAATCCCTGTACCAAAAATGTCAGGTTTCATTCCCCGGTGCACTCCATGGACTCAAGATTAGACTATATTATGATAGAACATAGGTTGATTGAAGCAGTGGTTCTTACATTAATAGGAATTATGACTATATCCGACCATGCCCCAGTTATAATGGAAATAAAAATCCCAGGATCTCAGAGAAAGATAAATATTTGGAGAATTAAAACTTAATACAGGATGAAGAAGTAGGGAAAAGCATAGAGAAAGAACTGTAACAATATTTATTTTTGTACATCATGGGACACAGAGCCATAAATCATAACATATGGGTTATATTGCCATCTACAGGTGAAGGACACTGGCAACCAATCAGAAAGGATGTCCCCCTATATAACCCCTCCCACACAGGAAGTAGCTCAGTTTTTTCACCAGTGTCTAAAGGTGATGGTCACGGTGGAATGTCTCTCCACATTTTCTTCAAAAGAAGAAGATTATGCTATAAACCCCAATCAAAGATCACTGAATCTAAGTGGATAGCTATCAGACCCATCTAAAAAAGTCCGTAGACTAAAAAGATGGTACCTGAGCTTCGGGAAGCAGATACAAAGGTTTTGCCTGTAACGTTGTTCTTTTTAGGCGCTGAACCCTGGGATCTGGACCCTTGGTAATACCAAACCCATAAGGCGCTCCGTGCAGGGTGCTCTACAGGTCAAAGGCCGTGGCCCCTCTAAAACAAGTGGACCCAGTCCTTGAAGGTCACCAAGACAAAGCTCACCGTGATGGGTGAAGATTGGATTCCTGTTTCAAACAGAATCCTGCAGCAGGACTGGCAAGTCCAATTTAAAATATTTACACAAAGAGCAAATGTAGAATATTTTATGCACGGTTCCCTTTAAAAGATAACGGAGACTGAGTCTCCACATGAGACTATGGATGTTAAGCTATGCAAATACATCTTGTTAAAAGCTCTGGCCTTTCTCCGGTATTAATCCAGTATTAAATGTGTCAATTGTGATTATAGCAGCTTGTGCAGTTGTGGGATTGATGCAAAATTTGTTTAAACATTATTTCTTTGCTTATTGTTTGACACACTGTTTTTACCCTGGGCTGATCACCTGAAAAGGTATCAGCTGTGACAAACAAGATTCAGCCTAAGCTTCTCTCACCCCATGTTGCTGTTTTCCCCTTGGCGCATAAGCGCCAGTATGTTAGTCTCCTCCCTCGAAAGCGTGTTTGTGGCGAAGGCTCATTTGCACGCGTGCGAATCTTCGCCTTTTAAAACAGGCATATGCCGAATAGTTTGAACGCAATTGGCATGTACATGGATGCCACGTAGCATGCCGCGCATGTGCAATACAGCATAAAAAGGCGTGATTTATAAGGAACTGTTTCCTACGTGCAATCCTCTATCAGAGACTGAATGGGACACAAAGCAGCAGCAGCTGGGTTGCGTGTGTCACTGTGGAGTGTATGTTTCTGGCACAAAACAGGTCCTGCATCTTGGGATAATCAGTGTTCTGTGTGATCAGCTGTATAAGCTTGGCTCAAGCCTTGAGTACACTGAAGTGAGTACCTCAAGTTTGTCTTTCTATAAAGCAATGTCTGCCCGAAAAAGGGCTGGGGGAGGCGCAGTTGTAAGGGGCACTGTGATGCCATCGTCAGGCCTTGAAGGTCCTCGCGGTGCTTCCTCTGTGTCTACTCCCCCTGAAGAGCCAGATGCGACTAGCAAATCTGAGCCATTACGGTTTTCAGGCATAGTAGCTACTCCAGGTGCTTCTGTCGCAACCTACATGACAAAGGGCGATTTGGCATCGGCATTAGCCAGCCTTGACGGTAAGATTGGTGGCACAATTGCAGCATCTCAAGGAGGGAGGAAACGTCTCATCCTTCCTCATCTCATCTTATCCCCCTCATCTGAGCCACCCCCTGAATCAGTTCATGATTGGGCAGAGGATGTGGAAGAAGTAGTGGACGATGACCCTATGGATGGTCAAGCCCAGGTTTCCACTTCTGGGGAGTCAGGGCCAGAGGAGTCTTTATCAGCCGCTCAAACCCAGAGATTGTTGGTTCAGTCTCTTACTCAAACGGTCCGGTCTGGATACAAATTTCCTCCCTTAGAGACGGCTGAGGTCTCTTTTTCCTCTCCAAGCTCATTGGCCCCTCCTCGTAGTCCTCCTCAGACATTTCCCACACATCCGCTCTTGGAGCAAGAAAATAAGATTTTTGTAAGATCGTACCGTAAAATCCTTTTCTCTGATGTCCATCGACAGATGCAGCCTCATCTCCATGAGCTGAGTGGGTTTATGCTCCTCCCATCAGGAGTAGTCTAGGCAGGAAAATTTTAATACACACGCCCAGGGGGCTGTCCCTCCAGGCATAAACCCCCACTGCACAACCCAGCACATCAGTTTAGTTTAAAAGCAGTGAAGACAACAGAACCACCCCCAGAGGGGCGGGTGCTGTTTCTGTCGATGGACATCAGAGAAAAAGATTTTACCATATGATCTTACAAAAATCGTATTTTCTCTATCGTCCATTGACAGACGCAGCCTCATCTCCATGAGCTGAGTGGGACGTCCCAAAGCAGTATAGGCATGAGGGGTGGGAAAACCCAACCAGACAGAAACGTCAACTCCAAAAGGCTAAACGCAGCCAACTGGGCAATATGGAGCTCAACCAAACAACAGGAGCTCACGCAGGTAAAAGACCCCAAAGAGTAGTACAAACAAACATTCTGTTATGAAACAGCAGCCTGCAAAACCTTCCGAAGACACCAACAAATACACCTTGTAAAATTTGGTAAAGGTGTGCACAGACGATCAAGTCGCTGCCTTACAAACTTGTACAACAGAGGCCTGATGGCAAAAAGCCCAAGAGGCACTCAGCGCTCTAGTAGAATGCACCTTCACAGGGAAAGGAGGAACCTGACCCTTGAGTGAAAAAGCCTGAACAACTGTCTGCCTGATCCATCTCTAAATGGTAGAAGTGAACGCAGCCAAACCTTTGCGAGGACCGTCCGGAAGGAAAAAGAGTCCGACTTCATGAAGGACTCAGTAACCGTCAGATAAACACTCCTGGTGCCCCCTTGATGTTTGATGTAAGCCACAGCCATGGCATTGTCCGACTGGACCCAAACCAGAGAGCCGTGTGGCCGACGCGTCCAGTGAAGCAGGCAGAGCTTCATCGCTCTCAGCTCCAGAATATTGATTGGCAAGGAAGACTCTTCCGAGGCCCAACTCCCCTGGGCAAAGAGCTTCCCCAGCACTCCACCCAAGCCTGGCAGGCTGGCGTCCGTGCTGACCACTGTCCAAAACACCAGCAGGAAGGACTTGCCTTGGCACAGGACAGGTGACTGGAGCCACCAAGAGAGAGCCGACTTTGTGAGAAGGCTCAACCGACTCTTCTGGTCCAATGACCGAGGACCTCTGTTCCATTTTGACAGAATATCTTCCTGCGACTGTCTCGTGCGAGACTGAGCAAACGGGACTGCTTCCAAGGTCGGGACCATCAGACCCAGGGCCCTCATGCAAGCCCGCGAGGACTGATCGGCCTCAATTAGAAACCGGACCACTCTTTGCAACTTCTGAAGCTTGTCCAGAGCAGAATCGAGGATCAGCCCCAGATAAGTGAACCGCACGGACGGTGTCAGGGCAGATTTGTGGAAATTGGATCATCCACTCGAATTCCTGAAGGGTCTGAATGGTGATGGAGATGTTGTCGAGCAGATACGAATGGGAGACTGCTCCCAACAGGAGATCATCCAGATATCCCACAATGGAGATACCTCGTCAACGTAACAAGGCCAGCACAGGGGCTAGGACCTTGGTAAAAACTCTGGGAGTCGTAAAAAGTGATGGGACAGGGGAAAACCCTGTCAGCTTTTGCTTCTGAGAGCAAAAAGTGACCCTCGTCCCTGTCAGCGTGGGCTCATCAGCCAATTTTAAAGTATCCCGTACTGAAATAATCAGGGCTTCCACTAATGCGAGTTCCCATGCTGCAGCTGAAGACAGGTCCTCTTCACCATCTGACTGCGAGGACAGCAACCCTTCAGGTAGGGGGGCGTCCGGGGCAACCCCATCAGCCTCTGGATCAGAGGACGGATGGAGAAGGCAGTGTCCGTTTTCGGCTATCAACCTTTTTTTAATGACTAAATCAACTTTAGTCACCAGGCTTTCCAGAGCTGCTGAAATTGCGGCCAGCTACTGTGATCCGGACTGTCCGGAAGTCGCACAGAGTGGGTCTGAGGGCGATTTCACAGTTTGGGACTCCATATTGCAATTTGCAAAAAAAAAAAAAACAGAGTACTGTCGCTTTAAGAGCGCTGATCGCAGTACCCACCACCCATCGCAGCGGTCTGCAGGGAACCCCTTTAAACTAAACTGACAGCAGAACGTGCAGGAATATGCCCACAGGGACCCCAAGTACAAACTGTCCTCCTGATTCTTCCAGCAGCATGGAGAGAAAAGACAGGAAGTGACCTCTGCTAGCAGCAGAAAACAAAAACACAGGAGGTGATGTCGCTACACAAAAATGGATGCCCATACATATCAATAGGAAGCTACCGGGAAAATGGCTGCCCCATACAAGTCTATGAGGAAAAATTCACATTGCCCACACTTAAGATGGCGGCGCCCACGGCAAACGGCCAGGGACAGACCCCCCCCCCAGGGCGCCAGGCGATCCAGACACACAGCCACTGCAGAGACAGGGAGGGGGGGGGGGGGAGGGTAGGACACACAGACTGGGCACCGGGCAGGCCATGGGGATCTTTTGGGAGGCACAAATCCCATTATCCCTGGGAGAGGGCCCACATCTCCCAAGGTCAGCAGGGGCAAGGGGGGCACATTTACTCACCATACCATGGACCGGGTGGGCTCTACTCTGGGCAGACTACCTCCCACCCGAAGTAGGGGTGCTGCCAGCCAAGGGGTACGCTGCGATTCAGGGTGTTCCAGGTCGTCGCATCTGCTCACAGGCTCATCCCCATCTGGAAAAGGGGCACCTTCGTGGCTAGGCCTAGGTCGGGACTATAACCTGCTCTTAGGCCAGACTGGGGGGGACCATAAGGATCTAGATTATCCAGTGCCAAGCCCCAGCTGGCATTGTTGCTTGTAAATCACAAAGAAAATACTTCCTTGAACACTAGCTAGCAAGTGAGTAAAGAAAAATAAAAAATAAATGTTCTGAAAAGAATAAAAAGCTGAGAACGGAGTCCAAGCAGGAAACCTAGGTCCTACTCCTTCTCTAGCCAGAAACACACTGTTGTACTGGGCTGTGGCAGTGGGGGTTATGACTGTAGGGACAGCCCCGTGGGCGTGTACATGTTAAAGGTTTTGTACTAACATACTGCCTAGACTACTCCTGCAGGTGGCAGCATAACTCACTCAGCTCATGGAGATGAGGCTGCGTCTGTCGATAGAGAAAATCCATTTTTTTTAGACAACGAAGCCCCATATATCTCAGAAGCTATGCTATGGGAGGTTCATAAAACTTATATCAGAGGAGTGCTCATTTCAATAGGCTCCAAGAAAAAAAAGGCAAGAACTATTGGTTTAAATAGTTTAACAACAGATACATGAGATGAAACAGAAACCTAAAAATAACTTAAGAGGATGGGATACAACAAGCTCTGGTATTAAAAAGAAATAAACTAAGGGAGCTATTGGAAGAAGAGACGAGATGTAGCTTTAATGGAGTCGCTAGGGAAAGATACAAAAGGGGGAAATACCTAGCAATAATATTAAAAAGAGTAAAAAGTCAAATAATTATATAGAAAAAATAAAAGATCATAGGGGGAATGTGGTACATTCAACAACAGATATAGCTAAAGCTTTCCAAAGTTACTACGATGCTCTATATACAGTGTGGTAAAGGGAATCATATGAGGCAGAACAAAATAGAAAAAAAAAGGATAAAAAAATATATAAAGTAATCAAATCTGCCAAAATTATCAACTGACAAACTATTAGCCCTAGAGACACCAATCTCGCAGAAGGAGATAATGGAGGCATTAAAAAACTCACCGACCGGGAAAAGTCCAGACCCAGATGGGTATACCACCCGATACTACAGAAGAAGGTTTAAGGGAATATTAGTACCAAAACTTTGCACTTATATAAATGGGATAGGAGAAAGGGGGAAGATGAGAGCAGAATCATTACAGGCCCATATCACAATAATACCCAAAGGAGCAAAAGATGCTACCCTATGCTCCAATTACAGACCAATAGCATTGTTAAATGCTGATACAAAACTATATGCAAAAGTCCTAGCGACTTGATTGAAAAACTTGATGGTAGAGTGGATCCATCCAGATCAGACAGGATTCATTCCAGGTAGAGAGGGGAAAGATAATGGAATTAGAACGTTATTGGTATTACATAAAGCTAGAGGCCTTGATACCCTGGCCCTCCTGTTGTCAGTAGATGCAGAGAAAGCATTAGACAGGGTAGACTGGGAGTTTGTGCTGAGAACAATAGAGGACTTGGACATCAGCCCGAGAATGACTCAATAGTTTAGGGCATTATAAAAAGCAAACCAACAGCATTGGTAAAAGGTAAATAGCAAGTTATCCCCCCAATTTAAAATGTGTAATGGGGCGAGACGGGTGTCCTCTCTCGCCACTGCTATTCGTTCTGTCGCTGGTACTATTATTAGCGACAATAAGGAATAATGTAGACATAGGAGGAGTAAAGGTTGGACAGGAAGAACAAAGTGGCAGCATACGCTGACATCTGGTTTTAACCCCTTTACCCCAATGAACCCCAGAATAACCCCCCCAAATGTAATAAAGGAGTTAAAAAAATATGGGGAGCTATCAAAATTTTAAGTTCAATCCGATAAAGTCAAAAATTCTGAACATCGGGATAAATAAGGACTGGCATTACAGAGGGAATTTCCATTTACCTGGGCAGAGTCAAAACAAAAATACCTTGGGATAAATTTACCTTCTCATTAGAATACCTCCATCATGTCAATTATATACCCATGCTAAATGAGATAAAAGCAGATATAAAAAAAAAAATATATCGAGTCGCCCACTCTCTTGGCTGGGGAGGATAAACTCAATCAAGATAATTATATTGCCCAAAATCTTATACAAATTTCAAATGTTACCAATTGCTATCCCATTGGTGTACTTTTGAACAATAAAAACAATGTTTATCAAATGTATCTGGCAGGGGAAAAACCTAGAATACATTATATGGCTCGCAGTAGAGATAAATCATAAAGAGGACTAGCGGCACCAGATATTAGCCACTTCTGCCCCGGAAGATTTTACCCCCTTCCTGACCAGGCCCTATTTTGCGATTCGGCACTGCGTTACTTTAACGGACAATTGCGCGGTCGTGCTGTACCCAAACAAAATTTACGTCCTTTTTATCCCACAAATAGCGCTATCTTTTGAAGGTATTTGATCACCTGTGCAATTTTTATTTTTTGCGCTATAAACAAAAAAATAAGACAATTCTGGAAAAAAAAAACAAAAAAGGATTTTTCACATTCTGCTATATGACATCTCCCCCCCCCCCAAAAAAAATGTAATGTAAAAATCAAAATTTAACATTTTAGGCCAATATGTTTTCTGCTACATATTTTTGCTAAAAAAAAAATAATAAATAATCGCAATAAGCGTATACTGATTGGTTTGCGCAAAAGTTATCACGTCTACTAACTACGGGAAAGATTTGTCATTATTATTGTTTTTTTTTTTTTTTTTTTTTTTACTAGTAATGGCGGCGATCTGCGATTTTTTGTGGGACTGCGACATTGCGGCGGACAGATCGGACCCCTAACTGACATTTTTGGGGGTACCAGTGACATTACTACAGTAATCAGTGCTAAAGATATGCACTGTTACTGTATAAATGACACTGGCAAGGAAGGGGTTAATACTGAGGGTGATCAAAGGAGCTAAATGTATCCCTAAAGTGCTTACTGTGTGCGGGGCGGGGGGTTCTGTCACAGGCACAGACAGATCACAGTTCAGCTTAGCTGAAACTGCTGATCTCTCCCTGCCTGTCTTGACAGAAGATCCGCCTGCTTTGTTTACATAAGCAGGCAGGTCTTCTCTCGGTTTCCTGGATGATCGCGGGAGGGCAGCGGCAATCGCTGCCGCTCCTTCTGCGGCCCGCCTCCCGCTGTGTCTAAACACAGCACACGCCGCTGAAATCACATGCACTCCAGTTATGTAGTACTACGTGACTGGATGCAGCCGAGCCGCCCTGCCACAGTAATATTACGGCGGGCGGTCGGCAAGTGGTTAAAAGATATTATACCAATGTTATAATTTCACGCATGTTAGAGTGGACAAAAATAAATTCAGATAAAAGATGGGTTAAGATTGAAACCACACTATAAGTAAAACACAATTAAATAAAAATATTTGGATTCCATCAAAGTGTAGGGAAATGCACGTATATACACATGAATTGACGAGATTGGTATATAAAACATGGGCTATGATTCACAGACAGGCTAAATGGGAGTATAATTCTCCGTTGATATCATTAGAAGGCACAAAATATTTTGCACCTGGGAATGGGACACAATTTGGGAACTGGGTAAAAAACAAACAATTAAAAGATAACACAAAGTGGAAAGATTAGGCTATATCATGAAATCAACAGTCGGGGAAGAAATATATTGTCGAATGAATGGAGATATCTCCAGTTAAAACATTTTGTGAGCTCTCTGCCACAACCTATCAGATCCAAGAAGGACCTGAATCTAGTGGAAAAACTTCTTAATCCCTTATCAAAAATAAAACATGGTATATCTCAAGAGGTTAACAGAGATGGCGGGCCTGAAGAAGCCTCCATTCATTAAAACATGGGAAAAAAGATAGACTTTAAAGCAGCATGAAGTGAGTGCTGTACTGAGAGCCATATATTGTTTGGGATAGATGTGGACACCATTGAAATTAATTATAAAAGTATAATCGAGATGGTATAGAACACCAGTAAAAGCACAAAAATATCATCCAGAGAAATCAGACTTGTACTGGAGGAGCTGTAATGCGTAGGGTACAAGGTTTTATATTTGGTGGGAATGTCCCAAGATCCGTGTTTACTGGCAGAAAATTCAACAGCTTATCAGGGAAATTACAGGCGTGTTTCACAGACGATCTGTGGAAGTGCTTATTTCATAAAACAGACAGAACACAAAAGCAGTATTAAAACACGCTCGTCCCAAACCTGATAAACGCTGCAAAAGGGGCAATATCAAAAAAATGGTTAGATACAGAAAGTCCCACTCTCAGAGACTGGTTCAATAGAACCGAAAATATATACACAATATGGAACACCTAGGTAGTAGAGATGAGGAACAGGTTGAGAGCTTTTCAAATAAATGGAGAAAATTGGCATACTTCTAAAAGACTAACAAATACAGGTCCCTCTCAAAAAAATTAGCATATTGTGATAAAGTTCATTGTTTTCTGTAATGTACTGATAAACATTAGACTTTCATATATTTTAGATTCATTACACACAACTGAAGTAGTGCAAGCCTTTTATTGTTTTAATATTGATGATTTTGGCATACAGCTCATGAAAACCCAAATCTATCTCAAAAAATTAGCATATCATGAAAAGGTTCTCTAAACGAGCTATTAACCTAATCATCTGAATCAACTAATTAACTCTAAACACCTGCAAAAGATTCCTGAGGCTTTTAAAAACTGCCAGCCAGGTTCATTACTCAAAACCGCAATCATGGGTAAGACTGCCGACCTGACTGCTGTCCAGAAGGCCATCATTGACACCCTCAAGCAAGAGGGTAAGAGACAGAAAGAAATTTCTGAGCGAATAGGCTGTTCCCAGAGTGCTGTATCAAGGCACCTCAGTGGGAAGTCTGAGGGAAGGAAAAAGTGTAGCAGAAAACGCTGCACAATGAGAAGAGGTGACCGGACCCTGAGGAAGATTGTGGAGAAGGACCGATTCATTTGTAACATGTCACACCCTCACGTTACAAAAGGTGAACATGTCCTTTTAAATCTAAGTCTCTTGCATTATCTAAATTCCACAAGCAAAAATACAGCTGAAATTGAATGAGCTGATTTCAGCAAAACAAACTTTTCATTATCTCTCTTTTATAAATCAATTAAGAAGGGTAGGGATTAAGATTGGTGGTGTTGTCCTATACCAAAAAATCAGGTTACACCTTTCAAATAAACCAAGCTATCTGTATGCTATTAGCAGCAGTTCAAATTCTGCTCCTGCTTTATTTTACTTTCTTTCTTAAAAATCAGCTCCACGGCCTGACGTGTCTGCAGATCAGCTTTATATTTAAGAACAGCTTAAAATGTCCCCACAATAATGTCTTTAGTAAAAATGGCATATAAGCTTTCACTTACCATCGACTGGGTAAAGGTCGACATTTCTGTTGCATTTTCCTGTTCCAATTTTAGGATTCGACCGTGTTTTGGAGGGCTGGACATTTGGAATGTTATTGTCCTGTTATTTATGTCACTCTGGTCATTGGTTACAGCTTTTAACACCTCTGAAGAAATGACCCTTCGCGTTCCTGGACAATAAAAAAATATATATATGGCAGTAAGTACAACAAAAAGGTAGATGAGGACAAAAGTAGTAAACAGAAGAAGCACAATACATAACACAAAGAGCTTTTAATTTATCCCTTTCATGACCAGATTTCATTAAAGCTTAGACACCCAGACCAAATTTAGCAGCATCTGTTAGCTTGACTATAGCTCTATGGCTAACTGTCAGCTGGACAAGTGAGGTCTGAGAACTATAGAGAGCGTGCTTACTTCAAACACTTAGTATAAGTGGTAAAGTTTGTGAAAGGTTAAGAGTTTATCTTCTTTCATTATCCTTAGCATTAACCCTATTCATTTCCTGAAAACACTTTTTACTGAAAATATTATATATATTTATTTATTAGGGATCGACCGATTATCGGCAACACCGATATTGCCGATATTTCGGGAAAGTGCTTGTACCGGAATGATGCCTGCAGCTAGAGGCATCACCCCGGTACCGGTCGGCTGACTTGTAATGACAACCGATGCAGCTGAGAAGCCGCTTGGCTGTCATTACAAGGAGCGGGAGGGGACGTCCCCCCCCCCCTTCCGGCCGCCTTCCGCGGCTCGCCCGGGTCTCCCGTCCCACTGGGAGACCCGGGCATCCTATCTCCACCGCCACCAAATAGAAGACCCGATCAAAGCCGCATTCGGCTCTGATCGGGTCTCCGTGTAAAAAACCCGGAAGTAATGTCATGACATGACAATTAAAAAAACTGACAGCATTCAAAACAGCCAAACTAGGCGTTTTGAATGCTTTTCAGTGTCGAGGAGGGGTTTGGGGTCTTTTAGACTCCCAGATCCCTCCACAAGGAGTCCCTTTGGAAAAAAAAGAAATGTTTTTACATTTCCGAAAATATCGGCCGATACCAATATTCAATGACCAAAATATCGGTATCGGCATTAAAAAAACTATATCGGTCGATCACTAATTTTATATATAACCTCATTACTGCTGGTGCTGGATAGTACAATAGGATGTTTTTATTCTGTAAAATGTATAACCTCCAGTTATCATATTTATGTAGCATATAGGACTATATAATCATAGCGGGGGGTGGGGGGGGGGCTTTTAAGTTCAAGGCTAAGGGAGTAGTCCCAACTAAAACATGTGATCTGGCAGTCTTAAGCCCTGTACACATGAATATCGTACAGTATGCAGTAGATACCGGCTGACATTGGGGCCATGTGTACAGGTCCTTATTTCACAGAAGTCGATCTCACGACCAGCTTCTATCGAACGAGAATGCTGGAAAACCAGCAGATGATCAGCATCTGATCAGCGGTCTCGGCCAATAGCCGCAAATGCTGATCAGTGTGTTCTGGCGGGGAGGCGGCCCATCTCTCAGAACACAATAGCTCAACAGGGAGATCGCTGTACTAACATCACATTGTTAGTACAGGACCTCCTTGCAAGCACCTCCGTTTTTTTTCTGTTCAGCCAGGGAAAAAAGTTACAGTGTATACCAGGGCTTTATACAAATGTAACACAAATATTACAGGCAATCTGTGTTACTGTTGGTAATGCAAAAATCATTTAGCAAGCAGCCTACTAATACTGGTACTATACGGTTAGATTTTAAAAATCTAACCGATTGCTTCAGCCATGCTTGCAGCATGGATGGATGAATCCCTCCTGTCAGCTTATTGTATTCCTACAGCTGTCAGAACACCTAAACAAGAGATGTATCCAATTAAATACAGCTGCTGTTCGGCTGACAATTTTCCATGCAGTATCTTCAATTTTTGAAGAATGTTGGGTGGGAGGGTGCTGGACAGGGCCACCTATGTAGAGAGTTTCAGAAAATTAATTGAATACTGACCAAAATGTATGGTTTTTAATATCAATAGACATCAGCATGTCAATTTGGAGGATAGAAGCATGTATTTGAGAGAGATAGAAAGTGTTCTGTGGTGGGAGTCTTAGCAAGCCATTAAATGCCACCCATGATTAGCCTTAGGTAACCAAAACATCAGAAACCAAATATTTCTATGACACGGTTCTATGCATCTGTTTTTAATAAAAAAACAAAAATAAAAAAATAGGAGGTCACAGATAAAATGCTGTTGCAGTACTTACCTGGAAATACACCAAGACCTTTATTTACTTCCACATTTATAACCAGGGTTCTTGCTGTGATGCTAAATATTTGTCTAGGTGCAAAATTCAAACCATCTGTAACCTGGAAGTTGAATCCCCCAGACATTGGTCCTGAAACAAGACCAGCAAAGAAAACAACATCTTTAGCAAGAGTACAACACTGCTGGCTTTACTTCCAGGAAATGATTTAGTATAACATGGGTTTGATTTACTAAAGGCACATAGAATGGGCACTTTGCAAGTGCAGTTTCCCCAGATCTTCGTAAATAATGGGAAACTCTGTTGACTTCCATCATCCAATCACGTGCATAAAAAAAAAACACTTTTTAAATTTTATTTTCCTCACATATAATTGGGTATGCATTGCAAAGTGAAGCTTCACCTCATTTACTAACTTCTGGAGCAACAGTGCTTGCAAAGTGCAGTTTTTTTTGCCTTTAGTAAATCCACCCCATGACTATTTCTACACTGTAAAAAAGGGGACTGTCACATTTCTTTCTTAATTTCTACTAAATTATATCTTTATTCTCCTGAAAAAAATAAATAAAAAATTAATACAAATTAATTCGTTAACCACTTGAACTCCGGAAGGTTTACCCCCCTTCATGACCAGGCCATTTTTTGCGATATGGCATTGCGTTAATTTAAAAATTGCGTGGTCATGCAATGCTGTACCCAAATAAAAAGGATGCCTTTTTTTCCCCACAAATAGAGCTTTCTTTTGGTGGTATTTTATCACCTCTGCGGTTTAAAATTTTTCGCTATAAACAAAAAAAAAAGACAATTTTGAAAAACAAAAAACAATATTTTTTACTTTCTGCTATAAAACTTATCCAAAAAAAAAAAAAAAATCAAAATGTCTTCATTCATTTAGGCCAATATGTTTCCTGCTACATATATTTTTGGTAAAAAAAATCCCAATAAGCGTATATTGTTTGGTTTGTACAAAAGTTATAGCGTCTACCATCTATGGGATAGATTTATGGAATTTTTATTTATTTCCTAGTAATGGCAATGATCAGCAACTTATAGCAGGACTGCGACATTGCAGCAGAAAATCTGACACCAAGTGACACTTTTTGGGGACTGTGCCTAACCTGTGCTTGTGTACACTGTGAGTTGCTTGTACTATGAGAAGGCAGAGATCAGTGATCCTGCTTTGCAGGAACTCAGGATCACAACCTTCCTTTCTCACAGAACGGCGATCTGCCTTATTTACATAGGCAGACCGTCATTTTGCCTTTGTCTCAAATGATCGGCTAATCCCAGCAGACATTGTGTCCGCTGGACACGCTGATTGGTGTATCCAATCACAGCCGAAGGGGGTCACAGGCGGCACGCGTGCACGCCCCAGACCCGGAAGTGCAGATCACATACAGGTTGGCAAGCCTTTGATGACTCTGCAAACTATTTTTATATAGTTTAACATTTTTTTTTGCCATCTCTGGGAGCCTCTGCTTTTCCCCCTCTTTGGTTAACAAGCAATGCAGGTTAGTTGACCTGCTCTATTCACACTATAAATCCCATAGTGCCTAGTCCATCTCAGAAGCAAGCAAGAGAGGGTGAATATGTTCCTACATACAGTGAGACCAATGCTACTATGCTTGTGTAAACAAACATTTCACACTATAGGACATCAATTTCCCTGTAAATCCAGCATAAAAAATAGACCATTTTTAAATCTTCATTTGCTCACCATTGTGTACAAACACCAGCTGTCCATTATTTATGTGCTGCTGGGTGAAATTGAGAATGCCCCGATCTGGATGGGATTTCAGTGCGAGGTGGCCATTGCTGGGGGGAGTGATGAAAAACACTAGATCAGCTGGGGAGGTGTCCTTATCTTCAGCCAACAGATCATTAGAAGTCACTTCAGTCACAGAGCCAACCCAGACCTAAAAGACAAATGGTGCTTAAATGCCAGGCCAACCTTCATGGGACCAATAACACAGAGCTTTATAACCTACTGTACCCTTCATATTACCAGATTATTACCTTTGTATAAGACAATAAAACTGATAACCTAAATATCAATTAGGTTTCATGAAATGCCTTGATAAAAAGGACATTGCATGGCACCACCATTTTAATAGGTTTGAAGGGTTTAGTATGTGTTTGTCTGTACCATGTAGTAATCTAACATTTGCTTTCTTCTCATAGCTTAACCACATTAACTCCAGAAGATTTCACCCCCTTCATGACCAGACGATTTTTTTCTAATTGGCGATTGCGCAGTCATGCAACACTGTACCGAAATTAAAGATATTTTCACACAAACATAGCTTTCTTTTGGTTGTATTTGATCACCAATGGGTTGATTTTTTGTGATATAAATGAAAAGACAGAACATTTTGAAAAAAAAACAATATTTTTTACTTTCTGCTATAAAACATATCCAAGACAAAAATTTTAAAAATCAAAATTTCTAAAACAATTTAGGAATGCTTCTACATGTCTTTGAAATGCTTCTACGTGTCTTTGGTAAATAAAAATCCCAATAAGTGTATATTGATTGGTTTGTGTGAAAGTTATAGCGCCTACAACTATGATGATATACTGGAATATTTATTTTATTATACTATTAATGGCAGCGATCAACGACTTATAATGGGACTGCGATGGGAGTGCGGTGGGAAATGTGACACTAACTGATGCTGGGTTGAACTAACTGCCAATGACATCACCAGTGAAGTGATCAGTGATAATACTATATACGGTCACTGTACTAATGACACGGGCTGGAAAGGAGCAACATCTAGGGCGATCAAGGCATAAATGTGTGTCTAATAATGTGTAATGTGTGCTGCTTTTACTTCGAGATCTCTCAGTTTCTCATTCCCGGCTTTGCAGGGAT